>NC_136507.1:39974242-40096742 GCF_053919585.1 Euprymna scolopes
TCTGGGCAGGAGCTGCTAAAAACAGCCTATCCTACCTTGACAGGGTACAAAATAGACTTCGTGGCTTAGTGGGGGATGTCCTTTTCTCTACCCTACAACCTCTCTCCCACAGAAGAGACGTTGCGAGCCTATCCTTGTTTTATCGTTATTTCCATGGCAGGTGCTCGTCTGAACTCCGATCTCTGGTCCCCCCTCGCCAATCTTTCACGAAAAACACCCGTCTAGCCGAATCCACTGTGAAAATTTTCCCCCACTCTTTATCTGTGCCTAACTCAAAACGCGGATTCCATTAACAAAGCTTCTTTCTTAGAACTGCACGCCTGTGGAACTCTGTTCCGTCTGCCTGCTTCCCACCGGACTACAACTTGGATGTAAACACTTCATAAAATCTCCACACTAACGTTCTGTACTTGCAATAACCCTTATCTCTGAGTTGCTTCCGGGCCTTGATAAGTGGTGACCACTGTGTAAAGAAAAAAAAAAGAGATAAAATGACAAACATAAATAAAATTCCTGCTATATCAACTGAACAATCGATAGTGCATTTTTAAGAAAGAAAGATGCGACACTAGGGCCGGAAAGTAGGATCGAACACCCAGCACCCTCCAGAAAGAGATGTTTAGACAGCAAAAAATGCCTCGGCTGCCCGTTGGTATTCGCTGGTAACAGTCCCTTAAGTGATTAGAAATATACTACTATTTTCTCGGTGTACATAATGTAAAGCCTGAGACTGTACCTACTAGAACTGCAGATGAGCAGTAACATCCTTCAATTAATCTGAAAAAGATAATTTCAGAAATGGTCTAGAATAAGTGGATGTTGTTTTCGTCAGCAGATGTGCCATGGCCGAGGCATATATAACATTGTTGTTTAAGTTTCCGTAGTTTTTTTAAGAGAGTTAAAGAATTTTAACAGCAAAAGTAAGTTAGTGGGGGACCCAAACTCCAAGTTTCTGTGTGAGTCCATTTGACTAAGGTGGCGTGAAATCAGACTCCATCTTTTCACCCCATTTTTACATGTCTGATGACCATCTTCCTTCAAAAGAACCCTGAGTTAATATTCGATCATCTTGATTGGTCTTCCGGAACGAGTATCTTCACTGAGGTCAACAAACAGTTCTCTCAGCTATAGTGTGTTCTCCATATACGGCACAAATATGCTTGGTCGCATCACTCACTTTTTGACCTCGATTAAAGGTGAAAATACGGAGTTGTCTAAAATGTGATTTTTTATTTACTAGACAATAATTTGACGGTTCTGAAAAACGTGAAAAAATTATATGAGCAAAAAATCATAACCATTATCTTGTAGAACAGAATGTGTGCTTTCTAATGATATACCATATTTTGGAATAATTGCACCAAACCTTGAAGTATTTTCGCCAACTGAAAAGGTGCTCTTTATATGCGTGGTTGCCAAAAGAGCACTTTTAGCTAGTTGGCGCAATTACCCCAAAGTATGGTACAGCACCTGTCCAAATATAAAAACATGTTTTCGAACCAGAATCTTTTATGAAAGGACAGGAACTTATGCATCAACCTGATATTAAAGTATAATAAAATTTATATTTCACAAATACGAAACAATAACCATAAAACAGAGACTAATTCAGAGAATAAGAAACTTTCTATGTTGCCAGTAACTTTTGTCCTTTCTTTTTCAAACAATGACCAACATGCCTGAGGAAGGTCCGACCTAAACTTTGCACAAATAACACTCAAGAAGGGAACAATAGTCTGATCAATACAAGTAATATAATAAATTACAAGAAACCTTCTCTACCACCTATAGCAATAGCCAACGACTCTTTATCTGAGAGTACATCTTTCAAACTCCTTGGCCTAACGTTCAGAGGAAACGAGTTGGAACAATTACATTGAAGGCATTGCCAGGGCCGCTGCAAGGAAGGCGGGCTCTCTCTACCGTGCTAGAAAATTATCATGTACCTCTATAAGGCAACCATTCGCTCATGTATGGAGTATTGCTGTCATATTTGGGCTGGTGTATCGGCTACTAGTCTCTACCTCCTGTACAAGGTTCAAAAGAGAGTCGCCAATCTGATAGGCCCTGAACTGGCATCCAAGCTTCAGCCTCTGTCCCATCGACGAAACGTTGCATCCCTCTGCCTGTTCTACAAGTATTTTAATGATGAATGCTCTAATTAACTGCAAGCACTTGTGCCTCTACGACGTGAACACCCTCGACAGACCCGACAGGCTGCTAAATTCCACCCCCACACTGTAGAGATCCCTAGCTGTAAAAGATCTTTCTACTCCAGTAGTTTCTTCCCCAGAATCGCTAGACTTTGGAATTCTATTCCAGGTCCCTGCTTCCCCAACTGTACTGACGTGCAGAGGTTCAAGTGCAACGTGAACCGACATCTTGCTGCCCAAATCCCTACATAGTACACCAGTAGTTGTTGCACCTGATAGTAGCCCCCTACACCAAAGTGGCAAAGTGCCTTGTTTGGGGTGAAAATGTAGTAAAAAAAAATTTTTTTTTTTTTTAAATGAATATCAGGATTGATCTAAAAAATTCAGAAATGTTATATAATGAAATTGTATCGCGCATAAAGAACACTATTACGAGTGTTGTGTAGTAGGAGGCTCATATTGGGGACACATTAATGGGGACTCAGACAGATGACGATGATAATGAGGGAGACATTTATAACTGGCTGGGATCATTCTTGGAGGTTTCATATTAATACAGACTGGGAGATATTGATGCAACAGTACATATAGAGGGGAGGAATTACTTCACATGTGATGGTGGGGAGGGCACATAATACTTGAACGGGTTGTACAATGTTCGTTACAAGATGATGATAAAAACACATTGACCTTTTCGGGTTGTAAAGAATGACGACACCAGATAAACAATTACAAACGTAGTTGACTCTATTATTCTTTAATTGACCGATCGGTGATGTCAGGAATGTAGTCTTTGATTTACATGGTCTATTTTCCTCCCTTCGCTTCTAAGGGGCTCCCTTTTCCAACTGACCCTCTCTTATTAACACTTGACTTTCAACTGACATCTAACTTCGAATCCTTAGATTCCTATATTGAGAAATCTACTTTGTTTATGACGTTAGAAGTGTGGTTTTCAAACGTGACTAATTTTCACGTGGTTTTACATATGTTTGTCCAAACAAACGTTTGGCAAACAAAGGCATCTTCAATACTAATTCTAACCTATTTTGAAACAATATATTTTAACTCGCATTGTGCATTCATTAAACTGACATATTTAATATCAAGATTTGTAAAAGAATGGACAATCGACTCTTTTTCCCACATAAATAATATTACACTATTTCTAATAGAATTAACAATGGGAGTTCATGTAACACGAGACTATTCGTGAAATAGCATCGTTTCATGTAAGCACGAAGCAAATTTCGCGACCAGCATCTTTTATTCAAATAAATGACTCAACAGACGTGTTGAGTGTATCAGTGTTGACGTTGTCCTTGTGAAGTAATTATAAAATTAACATTGAAGAATATATATTAGTCGTCATGCCTTTGGGATCCATGCAACGAAAGGAGAAACTGTTAATTTTATTGACGAACGAAAATAAATGTAATTCCCTGTGGATTCTTTACACGCATATGCATTAATGAACTGCAGTTGCGGTAATAAAAAGACGAACGACTATCTAACATGTCTGTAACAAAAAAGGGTGGGCGATTGTGCAGCATGTTTTGTAAAAAATGGTGTGAATTTAGAAGAAATACTGAACAAATAATCTATAGTTATAAAAATGAGCATGTGTGTGAGGACAATTCTCAACCTATATACTCAACGAATATTTAACCTACATACTTGAAATTTAGAATATAAGTTATTCAGACATGTGAAAAATGTTAAATCTGCTTTAATTCGGAAAAAGAAACGGCTGATAAGGAGTCAGAATAAAAAATTGCTGCGTGGGGGGGGGCACCGGATTTTTATGTTGTAAACTGTCATGACGGCGCATGCGCGGTCGTGAACTATGACTCTTTCTTATGTTAAGTAAGAGTTGATTTTAAAACACTTTTTAAAAGCTATGTCAACTGGTATAATGGTTATCGTACTTGACGAGTAGCTTTAGGTTTTGGTTTCGATCTCACCTCGATTTTTTACCTTGAAAAAGTGAACTGTTTTAAAAAAACATAATACTTGCTGGACATGTCTCAGTTTTTATCGTTTTCTTTTTTGTTTTTTTTTTCCTTGAGTTTTTGTTCAATGAATTTAACGTTACGTTTAACACCTACAGTATTTCTTTTAAATCCTTTTTCATCCGTTAAAAACGGCTGCGAAGGGGTCAAAATTGATAAATTGCTACGTGAGAGGCCAACGGATTTTTATATGTTTAAAACTATTTCACCACTGCGTATGCATGGTCATGAAATATGACAGCTCCATTATATTAAGTATGAGTTGATTTGAAAACACTACTTGATAGAAATGTCAAGCTGGTTTAATGGTTATCGTACTTGACTCATTGTCTTTAGGTATTGTTATCACCTCTATTTTTGTTTTTTCAACGTTTCGGGCGATGTAATCTCCGACCTTCTTCATATGTATCTTGTCGAACTCGGAAATGTTTCTGTCGAACTCGGGAATTTATTTATTTCACGGGAGGTAGCGTGTTTTTGTTCTGTCAGCCATGACAAAAGAATGCTACCTCCGTGAAGTAAATAAATGGTTCCGCTCGAAACTCCGTCCAAATTCCCGAGTTCGACAAGATACACCTGAAGAAGGTCGGAGGTTACATCGATCGAAACGTTGTGAAAATCACACTGAAGATGAGAACAGTAGATGGATGAATCCAAATAATATGAAGAAGTGAACAGTTTCAAAAAATAATACTCGAATGAACATTTCTCAGTTTCGTTTTGTTTTTTTTTCTTTTACTTTTTGAAAGAAATTTAACGTTAGGTTTAATACCTACGATATATCTGTTTATAATCAATAAGATTTCTGCATTAGTTAAAATATTATATTTATACATATTTTACAACTTGGCAAGGCCGGGCAGCCTTCTAGTATTTATATAAGTGAGAATGTGTGTGTTAGGGTAATTCTCAACCTATATACTACACGACATTTTGATCTATAGACTTAAAATTGGGTATATACATGCAGAAAACTTTTAATCGGGTTTCCCCTGGAAAAAAATGGCCAGCCAAGGGGAAAAGTGAAAAACTGTTATTTGGAGGTGGCATCGTGTTTTTTTTTTTCTGTTTGTCAACTGTTTCACGACTGCAGATGCGCGAATCGCTCACATTATGCTAAGAATAAATACGTTTGAAAACACTTTTTAAAGATCATGTCAAGCTGGTTTAATGGTTATCGTACTTGACTCACTGTTTTTATGCTTTGGTTTCGTTATCAGCACAGGTATTTTTTACTTGCAAGATATTAACTGTTTAGAAAAAATATACTCACATGCACATGTCTCAGTTTCTTTCTATTTTGTACTTATTTTTAAAGTGTAACGCTGCATATATTTCCTAGTTGTTATTAGGCGAAACAGTTATTTTCTACGTACATACAATCGATAGTCCAATAAAAATACGGTTTGTACACTGCAAAAATTCTAAAACAGCATTTTATGATTTTTATTAATATTTTATGAGGAGCAACATACTAAGAGTTTCCCAAAATCTGATCACGACAAAGGTCTTAACTATGATGTCATGAAACGGCAACAGATATCGCACTAAAAATAACAAATATATCCATATTTCAAATTAGTAGCTTTTGTTTATAGAAGAGTTTGCATTTTTTTTATATACTGTATATTTTGATATATTCTGTATATTTTGATATAACAATTTTTATGCAAAGTTTCACACTAACTACATGGACAATCGAGGTCATGACGTTATCAATTACGTCATAACATACGTATACATTTCTTAAGATTTCAGAATACACATAGCATACGTCATCACTGAATAACTGTCAGTAACATACTCATTATTTTCATCATCAGACACTGCTTTCTCGCTCATATTGTCACAACTTCCTTCTTAATATGATCCGCATGTCTGTGAACAAATAAGCTTTGGAATAGAGAAATATTGGTTATTTTTAGTGCGATGGCTTTCAGCGTTTTATGACGTCATGGTTAGGGAATGTGTGGTGATAAAATTTTCGGAAACTGTGAGTATGCTGTTCCCCTAATATAATAGTAATCTTCTATCTATATATCTATCTATCTATCTCTCTTTATATATATGTATATATATATACATATATATATATATATGTATATATATATGCATATATGTATATATATATATATAACATGAACTCATCTAGCTTCTATCTATCTATCTATCTATCTTCTTCTATTCTATCTACCGTCTTCTATCTATCTTTTCTTCTATTCTCTATCTTCTTCTATCCATCTTCTATATATTTTCTTTCTATATATTATATATATATATATATATAAATGAACTCATTTTCCCCTCCGAGTTTGACCCTAATAGGATTAAAAATCAAGACATTTTATGCAAATGTAAAATGCACAAACTGCAGCACAATATCTTAGGCGTGTTATAGGCATATTACCTCTCCACTACCTCGCTGATCGTAGATTCCTATATTTGCTTTGGTGAGAGTTCATTGCCAACTTCAGTTAGGATCAATTGAAGTAGTAAACTCTTCTCTCTCTAATAAATTCCTCCTTCCACCGCCACCCATTTACACCGTTCGTGTTCGTTTACAAGGCAAGGGACAGTTACAAACGAACACCGGCTTCGGTTTACAAAACTGGATTGGAATTTGGGGAAACGCACCACGCTTACTTATACGTTGCTTTATAACCATTTATTTCCTAACATTTATACACTACATAAAAAAACAATTATTTCCATTTTTTTCATAAACATATATTACATCATTTCCGTGTTATTTCGCTTTGTTCGATGTTTTTTTCTCTTTTCCTTTTTTCCTATTTCTTTTGGAAGTTAAACGTCGTTCCTTTTTTTATTGAAACGCGGTTATTATTGACTTATCGTTTATTTACCCACCCCCTTACACACACAAACCTACAAGCACTCATCAAACGCAGGGGAAATAAATTATCACTATTTTTCGTAAATAAGACTCCATTTTCCCCCCTGTTTTATCCGTGTTTCTTTTTCCTTCGTGAAGGTCCCTATTACATTCGTATATAACAAAATAGTTTTTTTCTATATACCAGTGTACTAAAAACTAATCTGCAAACCGTTTCCGTCGCAAAACATTACTTTTCGTGATATGAATCTATTACTTTTTCGAAAAGTCGGTTATCATTTTTCCATGTTAATTTACCTTAACATGAGCACTCACTTTCTGGCCACTTGAGATAGGGGGCATTTTTTTTCGTGTTCATTGGCTAAAAGGTTTTGGGACAAGGAAGTTGGGTAAGCGAGTGCATATTTACCAGCCTTCGTTTATATTCGCGCGTACGGTAAACGAAGACTAGGGCTGTGACATGGAAAATAGTCCCAGAATTCAGCGGTTATCAGCCAATAAACACACAAAAAATGCCTCTCTCTCAGGTGACCAAAAAGTGGGTGCTCATTCTAAGTTAAATTTACATCGAAAATTGATCACCTACTTTTTTTTGCGACGGAAACGGTCTGCAGATTCGTTTTAAGCACACCAAATTCTAAACAATAAAAGACGGGCCTTAAAGTAAAATAATACCGAATCTTTTGCGAAAGATTTCCCGTTTACTTGTACATATATCCTCGAACCAGGTAATCAGTAAAAGGGACTCTTAAAAGTCGTCACCCGTACCGAGAAAAAGTTTGTTTACACGTTTTACAAACTTGGAATGGGTAAAATATCATAACACACTTATTGAAAATATGATCATGTGCTAAACAAATTTACAAAAAATAAACTGCAAGATGAAGTTTTCACATGATTACATGTGTCTTATTTTATTTACCATGAAAAACATATAAGAAATGTTACTTGTGTAGTTTTGGTGTCGTTCTGAAATATAAGGTTATTATTTGAAAGACCATTCTTAATGAGTAGGTTAGGGTGTTTTATTACTATTTTGTGTTTCCACTTACAATTAGATAATAAAAAAAACTATAAAAATAGTTCGGTTACCATCTGCAAACGTATGCACCCGGGAACAATATCTCCTGTAAAATTAAACCAAATTTTGGTGCTTATGAATTTTTGATATCACGCTATTTTGAAAAAGTTTCTTTACGTTAAATTAAACTTTCCCGATATCTTTCCTTTTTTATTTATTCATTTATAAAGTAAATTCTAATATCTACACACGTCCGTTTTATACATGAACAAAAGCAGTACATTACTGTATGTGAATGACTATATATATATATATATATATATATATACATATATATATATACATATATATACATATTTATATTTATATATATTTATATATATATATATATATATTTATATATATATATACATATTTATATGTATATATGCATATTTATATTTATATATATATTAATATATGTATATATAAATACATTTATATGAACAAAATTCAAACTATTTCTCCAGTAAAACTCAGCAAATTAATATTAATTTCAGACCTCGAGATGTTTATAAAGTACATACATATATCAGCGCTACTCCAAAATTAATTAAGAAAAGGATATCAAACAACATTTCTTCTTTTAATAACCAATATTCTAATAATAACCAAGGAACTTCACTAACCACTTTACTTAAAAACCTGAATTCTAACAATACCTCATTCTCAATTAAATGGACTATCCTAAAAAAGGTTAAGTCTTATACTCAAGGCTCTAAGTCATGTCGCCTCTGCACAACCAAAGCTATAAGTATAATTACTTCCTCTCAAAGTAGTATTATAATAAACTCTAACAACGAACTGATCTCTTACTGCAAACATAAGTGCGATTTTAAATATGGTATACATGAAACTAGATAGCTATTGAATTACCCTTTCAGATACATATATTTTTCTATAACATCGATTTTTCTAGATACTTTCTTCGCATTTTATAACTTTGTAATTTTCATTGTAATTCTTTATTTTGTCTTTGTTTGACCGGTTTTACATCTGCAATCTCCGTTTTAGTGTTCAAATATATCTATCTACCTACTCAAATATGTTCTGCATGTATGCTTACTTATATTTTACTATGAGCATTTACTTAGATACTTACTTGCCTTATTCCGGAATTTGTAGATACCGACCATCCCCTCCCCTTAAAATATTTTCAACTCTTTATCTATTTATTTATTTATGTACTCATCTATTTACTTATATGTATGCATATGTATATATATATATATATGTGTGTTTGTGTGTATGCGGATGCGGATGTGTTATATATATATATATATATATATATACAGAGAGAGAATGATGTATATTTGTAAATGTAGGCATTCATATGTATATATATATATATATATATATATGAGTATGTATTTAACTTTTCATTAATTCATGTGCTTCCTTTAATAACTTCTGCTGATAATTTAATTCTTATGTAATAACTGGGATATTTAAGTTGGCCCCTTTTTTTGGGTTATATTTGGCGCCTTTTCAACGTCATCTTGTCTAGATCATTTTGCCATTGGCTTTTGTATTCTAAAATTAACACAATCACCATTCAATGCTTTTTCTGCTTATTATATAATGATTAGATCACTAAGACAGGCGTAAAAATATTTAAAAATAAAATGTTTAAATTTCAACGATATTTCACGCGGTTAACGGTAGCCGAATTATAAAAGCAAAGTACGTCCAAGGATGGTCTACTGCTGACATATCTGGGAAGGAGCTGCTAAAAACAGCTATCCTGTCTTGACAGAGTACAAAATAGACGTCGTAGCTTAGTGTGGATGCCCTTTTCTCTTCCCTGCAACCCCTCTCCCACAGATGAGACGTTGCGAGCCTATCTTTGTTTTATCGTTATTTCCATGGCAAGTACTTGTCTGAGCCTCAATCTCTGGTCCCCCCTCGCCAATCTTTCACGAAAAACACCCGTCTATCTTTAACCATTGCCAATAATTTTCCCCACTCCTTATCTGCGTCTAAATAAAAACGTAGATTCCATGAGCAAAGCTTCTTTCTTAGAAGTGCACGCCTGTTGAACTCTCTTCCGTTTGCCTGTTTCCCACCTTACTATAACTTGGATGTCTTCAAGTCCAACATAAACAAATTCCTGACAAACCGCCCGTTAAGTAAGTTACTAACGATTACTAGGATATTGTCCCATTAATTACTGTACATCCAATAACCCTTATCCCCGAATGGCTTCCGGGTCTTGATAATTGGTAACTGCAATTAAAAAAAAAAAATGGATACGGCCTTTGCCACAGTTGGCTTCTGTCGGCGGGTTCGAATCTATCGACTGGTGTTAATCGTGACACCCTGCACTGAAGATTCCCGAAAGGATGAAACACTAGTGTCTGTAGGTATTTAATAATTATTATAGTAAATAATTATATATATATATATATGTATATATATATATGCATATATATATATATATATACAATATATATATGCGTGTGTGCGTGTGTGCGTGTGTGCCTTTCCATCTTTATCTTTTTACGTCTGACATATACTTTCTTTCTTTTCCTATTTATTCGTCCTTCTCCATCTCTCTTAAACTGTCGTTATCATTGTGTAGCTTGCCTCCTCCTTACTCCTTATTCCTAGACTCACTTTATCTTCATATTTTATCCCCACCACCTTTTGTTTTTTTTTATCTATGTTTCCGTTTCTATCTCTTTCGATATAAATATATCTTTTATTTCGATGAAATCTACACGAGTCCTTCTAGTTTGTAATAAATTTAGATGCGAAAAAAAAACGCCAATAAATTCCTAAAAGAATAAAATAAAATATTTGTGAATGTTTATTTTGTATTGATTGAAGAAGTGACGACTTCACGGTGACGCCAGAACATCAAATTGCTTTAATACGACGAAGCGGCGATTATTCACTTTGGGATTTCGACGACGGCAAGAATGTGTTGCCTCGATCGATTTTTATGAACGTCTCTTTTTAATTGAAGTTACTTGTACATTTCATAACAGGCATGTTTTTAATCTGGTCTTACAGCATGGTCAGACTTTGAATACAGAAATACATAACCAGATACAAGCTATCCTCTATGCGTTACGATCGTAAATCCATCAGGACCTCCTACATCGCACCGACGCATATGAACATGAAAAAATATAGCAAGCAATACATTGTCCTCTTGAAAAAACTCCAACAATTTTTTATTTAATTTTATTTTATTTAATCAAATTTCCTTCAGACGAAACATCAATACACGTTTAAAAAAATAAACTAATACACACAACTTCAAGACTAAAAAGGAAGCAAATTATTCCGACCAAAAGTTCATTTCTTCCCGCTTTCTCAAAGACACAATTACCAAAATAAGTAAACCAAAATAAAGGAAACGGATTTATGAGGCTACCAAAAGTAAACTAGTACGGCACAATTAAGTTGACACACCGGTTCTCGCCAGATCACCGAAGTTAAGCAAGGTTGAGCCTGTCCAGTACTAGATGGGTGACCATTTGGGAACGTTAGGCGTTGTATGTACCTTCTGGGAAGGTTGGGCGTGAGGCCAGCACCCTCATCCTGAAAAACAAAACTCCTCGCTCCAAAATCATTTACAAAGTTGTAGATGGCCTATGTCCCTCCAGAGCATGAAAGCAACGGGACGGAAAAGTAATCTAAAGTGCAGGTATTGTTTTGCCGAGCATTAGGAAATGCGTACTCTTGCCTACAAAATATGCCAGAGCATAACTCTTTTCAATTAGATACAACTTGAGGAGCACAAGCACACTGCACCATCAACGTACCGCACTCCTTAAGCGGAGGCACTCCTGGAAGCAGGCAGGAGAGAACAGCAAAGGGATTTCTAGTTCGTCATTGACACAATAAAAGATTGTCTAACATAATAAGTATAGTTACATTCCAAGATCTAAATATTTATTTTTACTGCAAAATAACTTCTCCAGAATGTTAATATTTCGGTACATTTTTTAAATGTCCATTTCGTTATGCAAAAGATTGTTATTATTATGTCAATATTGTCTATTTTTATGGATATAATCTTCAGCAACATTAGAAATAAATGCATCACAATATAATTCTGCATGAAAAAAACATAGAAGACTCAACCTGGTGCATTGGTATAAAAATAATTACGTTGGTCTTGCAATGTAACTTTACTGTTATTCTTCTTATATGTGTTCTGTTGTTATATTAAACATACATTGAGCTTCTAAACAAAAAGGATTAGTTTACACAAGGATTGAAATATATTGAAAACACATATTTTACTAAAACAACGCTTATATGTTCAAATGCCTCACATAACTCCTAGCCCCCCACACCCATCCGTTCCTACAATTGAACATGAAACAGGCATGCTCTCCTTACATTCCTCTACCACACCAACGCTCCCACCGCTGTCAGCAGTCACAAGGAACTTCGCTCGCAGCTTAACTACTATTTAAATAAATCTTCCCATAATTCCTTACCGGGACTAACACACATTTCCGATGATGTGAAGACGATTTAACGAACAGTTCAAACCGAGGGCATACATCCATAATTTCGATGTATATGTAAAAAAGATAATACGGAAAATTAAAAAAATAAAAATAGATATAAGTAAACAGAGGCTTTCTATTGTTTTTTTATAATGTCTACCTTAATGCATATATATATATATATTATTTATAGTATTTCAATTTTTATTGGGTTTATATAATTGATAATTCAGTAACCGTTCATAAGATTATTATATTTACCTATTTATAAAAACAAATCAATCGAGTTATCATTAAACGATGCCACCAATTACCTATGTTCACTTAATATATTTGACTAATATCATTCACTAATTTATTAAATTGAATTTCTTTATTTTATTTTATTTATTTTTCTATTCCGGGCTAATCAACTATGTTCCAGCCATATTGTTTTGGTTCTATGGTAGTTTCGTATCTAGAATTTGTTTGTATATTTACGAATATATCGGCATACTTATTTGTGTAATTTCAAAAAGCGGTCGTTCTTTAAATTTATTCCATAAGAAGAATATGGTTACTGTTACTTTTTTATACAATGCAATCTCATTTTTTATTTACAAATTTGGACTTAATGTTTTGTTTTCTTTCATCCCAATCTATTTTAAATTACTGCTATCTGTTAGTTTTGACGTTGAAAGGGAGGTAACTCCATACGTTAGAAAGTTTAAAGCTTTTGTCAATTTCTACTTCCTATTATGTTGTCATAATTTATTTATTATTTAATCATCACCGTTTAATTCTAGGCTAACCTGTTTAAATTATAAATTTAAAATGCACATCTCTGACGGGATTCTGATTTATTTCCAAAGTTTTAACCTAAATTTGCCACACGGCCATAATTTTCTTAAGTTACAAGTAGCTCTATTTTGTTCTGATATCTTTTATATCAATTCAGGAATTAAATTCTTAAATACTTATCTAATAATAAACATCCTATTTATAAGTAATCTTTTTATAAATATATTATTTAACTCCACTAAGTTTTACCCCGATGTAAGTGGTGGTCCAGCTTGGTTTTTGAATTTAACCGTTCAAAACAAAAATACTGAATGAGCTAGGATTTTTTTCAGTTTTACTGATTTAAAAACAGTATGTATTAGTGTCCATTCTTTATTACTAATATTCTTTTTCTCGTGTTGAATTTATATTGCTTATTTTTCTTAAGCTGTTTTATTGATCAAAAATCAGTATCTACTATACCAGCATCCTTATTTCTAATGTTGTGTTTCAAATTTTGAATTTATATTACTTATCTTTCTTAAGCTGTTTTATTGATCTAAAATTCTTATCTATTAATCCATTGTCTTTATTTCTAATAATGTGTTTCTAGTGTTGAATTTTAGATTTCAGATCTGCTTACTAAATTGGAATCATTTATCAAATCCATTTTACTCCATTTTAAACTATTTAACTCCATTTTAAATCTAGCCTTTCACTTAAGAATTTTTTTTTCTCTCAGCTAAAATCTATTTATGTAAAAACATTCCTGTATCGCATCCAGCCTTTTATTTAATATTTCTTCTTTAGAATTCACTATGTTGTAATCTTCCAGTAAACACAGATTGCGTCTTTTTGATTCACCAGCTTTATACTTTTTACCCTTATCTACTACCAGCATGTGTGCCAGGTGTTGCCCGGGTATTTGGAGGTGTATGTTGAGCAAAAAAAAAAAAAAAGGCGGTCAATTTTTTTTAATTTTGACCCCTATTATGAACCCTTAAAATTTATTTTTGTGGCTCAAACTAAGTTATTAAGTTAGATCCATGTCCATGGAACGTATATCTAAAATTTCAAGTGTGTAGACCCACAATTGTCGGAGGTGTTTGGTAGAGTTCTTAAAGGTCAAATCGTTAAACTTTGACCCTTCAATCGCCAAATTTCTGGCCGAAAACAGATCACATAGATTTTCCCAAATCTCAGTACACTGTAAATCAAATTTCGAGTTTGTAGACTAAAAAATGACAGAGTTATTGCGTAGGGAAATGTAGACACACAGACACACAGACACAGATACATAGACACACAGGCAGACAGACATTTTCACATTTATAGATATACAGATTGTCCATTTTAATTCAAAATCTGTTTCGTTTTTATAAAGTGCCCTAACCCTAACCCGTACCCGTACCCTAACCCTAACCCTAACCCGTACCCAATCACCTCATGCAGTTGTTTTCCTCTTGTGCCATCTTCCCTTCTATCATTATCATCATTATGGAAGCACGCGATTTTTCTCTTCTCGCCACGTGGTGCATGTTTATCTGCTTTTTCTTTTCCTGCAATGTGATGTCACATCGCGTCATGAGCATAGGTCTCATATGACTGATGCTGGCAAATATGGTAGCGGTCTTGTTATAAGCATACGTCAACTAGAAAAAGCGTTCTGTTGAATAAGAATGGTCGCCATTTGTCTAATTTGGTTCACTGAATTATTCGAACACTGTTTTCATTGCAATATACTTTGCGGCCCTGTCGGTGGGGCATTAGAATACACCGACTGCCCCCCCTTGCAGAGGGTAAAAGTCCCTCAATGGGGCTCCTGGATATGACCTTAAACTATATCCAGTGGTGAGGCCCAAGCTTGCGGGCTTTGGGGAGTGTGGAGCCACCCTTTAATTACCATTGCTCCCAGGTCCACTCTGACTCGGAGTGGTAGTACCTGTTAGGGTTGCAACTATGGGATACATAGACACCGACTTGAAAACAACAAATATATTCTATTAAAAAAATGTTCTTCAAAATCTTTGGAGTCGGCATTAAATAACTCGAAAAGGGTTGATATGCAGGAAAACAAAAACAACCAACCAACCAACCAATATACTTTGCGGTTTGTTTCAGCATTTTTGAGAATCTTGCTATCATATTGAATAATCCAGGTAAATAGATTATACCTTAGTAGCATTTAAGTTCGGCGTTGCCCAGGTGTTTGGAGGTGTATATTCAGCAAAAAAAAATGCGGTCAATTTTGTTTAAAATTAGACCCCTATTATGATCCATTAACATTTATTGTTTGGGGCACAAATCAAGTTATTAAGTTAGAGCCATGTCCAAGTAACCCACATCTAAAATTTAATGTGTTTAGACCCAAAATTTGCTGAGGAGGTCGGTAGAGTTTTCAAAGGTCAAATCGTTGAACTTTTACCCTTTAGCAGACAAATTTCTGGCCGAAAAGGAATTACAAAAATATTCCCTAATCTCAGTACACTGTATATCAAATTTCGCGTCTGTAAACTGAAAATTGACAGAGTTATTGCGCAGGGAAATGTACACAGACACACAGACACACACGCACATATTTCACTTTAATAGATATAGTAGCATTCCAGCCCTGCCTTGCCCGGGTGTTTGTATGTGTCTGTTGAACAAAAAAAGTGGTAGTAGGAAGGCAGGCTCGAACCCGTACTGCAAAGGAGGAAAAGAACGAGGAAAAAACCTGACGTCTTTGTTGTTACGACCACCGCAAAACCGGAAGTGACTTATGTTTAAATTAAGGCTAGACAATCGAAAGGAGAGGATTACTTTAAGAAATATCGGCGAAAAAGCGACAACCCTGTAGAAAAGTGCGCAGTTGAAGGTGCAGATATTAATGTTTTTAGACAATGTTTCGATATTGGTCGTCTGAAAGGTCAAACTTCAAAACGATACTGAGTTTAATAAAATCCGTCGCCTCTGTCGAAAATTTTAGGCAGATATGCATACATATATGCATACATAAATTTATATATTGGTAACTAAACATTTGCAACCCACACCGATTAAAAAGCTTGCCCTATCTCTGAATACACTTTATGTAAAATTTCAAATGTTTAGACCAGAAATTGTCTGAGTAATTTAGTAGAGACCGCAGAGGTCATTTTTTTTTAACTTTGACCCCTATTATGGCACCTTAGCATTTATTGTTTGGGGCTCAAATCAAGTTATTAAGTTAGATCCATGTCCAAGGAACCTATATTGCGGTCAATTTCTAAACTTTGACCCCTATTATGACTCCTTAACATTTATTGCTTACGGCTCAAATAGAGTTATTAAGTTAGGTCCATGTCCAAGTAATCCACATCTAAAATGTCAAGTTTTTAGACGCAAAATTGTTGGAGGAGTTTTCAAAGGTCAAATCATTGAACTTTGACCCCTTAGCAGCCAAATTTCTGGCCGAAAATGGATTACAAAAATACTCCCAAATCTCAGTACCCTCTATATAAAATTTTGCGTCTGTAGACTGAAAATTGACAGAGTTATTGCGTTGGAAAATGTACACAGACACACAGACATGTTCATATATATATATATATATATATATATATATATATATATATATATATATATATAGAGAGAGAGAGAGAGAGAGAGGGAGAGAGAGAGAAAGAGAGATATAGATAGATTATATTCGCCGTTGTAAGAATTATGATAATTCATACTATTGTCCACTATTTAAGTTGTGAAAACAAACTAAAATATCATTTTCGCTATCGAGTCTAGGAGGTGATGACGGATGCTCTCATGTTCCGTTTTATTGACAAAAGTTAGGAACGCAAATACTTTCCCACACTTCTACTCCTCACATATTGGTCCGTGTGTTTAAAAGCAAAAGTTATCCTTCAAATGAAGATTCCGATTTTATTGTTTAGTTTTATTTTCTCGTTAACTAATCATTGGTAGTATATAGTTGAACTTTTCACAAACTAGTCCGCCATGTTGATTTTTAAGTACTAGTTAGCAAATGAATAAATTAACAAGGAATTTTAGGAACCTGAAAGAAAGCTATTTATATCGTATAATTTTATAGATGCACACAAAATAGACATTCGTGCAACAAATTGTATTATCGTTCGAAAAAAATCTGGCTCTATTAATAATTTATAACTAAATGGTACTGCAATTGTACATGTTTTCTATTGCGCTGCAATAAAAATGAATAAAAGTCCATAATATTTAACGTTTGTTATATCGTCAAATAAAATAAAAAAACTAAGTGTAATTGCGTTTGTCTATGAAGTTTTCAAGGGTTTCGTTTGGGTGTTACTTTTCTTAGGCACGTTATTGTTCAATAAAAAAAGTCTGAGATACATGTCAACCCTATTCATATTTCCAATTTACCATTTCTACAAAAAGCCATGATAGATAAACTTTACATGTATTTCAGATTATTTTATTAGCTAAATAAATCGAAGGTAATAATATCAACCGTAGTATTATAGAGTGATATCTTTTTAAGTATGAAAACCATCAAGTTTTATGAGCATTTTTTAATAGCAGAGATGATAATAATATTTTTTATTATTATTATTATAAACTAGCCTGTATGCAAGAGTGTCTGTTAGTGTGTGTTAAGCAAACAAAAAGAGTGTTAGTAGGAAGCCAGGCTCCAGCCCGTGACGCAAAGGCAGAAAAGAAAGTGGAGGTGTATGTAAGGGTGTTGGTGAAGAAAAAACAGGCTAGATCATCGAAAAGTGGTAATGACTTTCGAAAATATTGGCGAAAAAAGCGACCTCTCCCTATAGAAAAGTGTCCAGTTGAAGGTGAAAGAATTAATTTTTTTAGCCAGTTTTTCGATATTTTTCTTCCGAAGGAGCGAGCATCAAATTGATATCGATCTCGTGAAAATTTATCGCTTCTGTCGAAAGTTTTAGACAGATGTACTAACATTCATAAATACATTGAACCAGAGAGGTTATAGATTTCTAGATTACTAGCAGGGGTTCCCGGCGTTGCCTGTGTGTTTGGAGGTGTTTTAGGAGAGGGGGATAAAGAATAAGCGCCGTAATAAACCTGTTTAAACTTTTTTAAAAAATCGGGGAAAAAAACAGCGATCGTTCATAAGACTTTTTTTAAATAATTAAAACCAAAATAAAAAGGGGGAAAATGAACGTGTTCGGAAAAACAAAAACAAAAAAAAACACAGAAAAAAGCGGAAAAATGGTATAAATAGCCTTGGTTAAATATTAAAAGTTTAAAAATCGAAAAAAAATATATATGTGATAACTGGGATTTAATCTGCAATCTTAAGATTACGACGCTGTCCGAAGAAAAACAGCGAACAGACGTAACACTTCTTTTTAAAAAAATCGGATAAACAAAAAAAAGGTGGAAAAAATACAAAACCAAAAAAAAAAAAAAAAAAAAAAGAACACAGCGAAAAAAAAAACGGTATAAATAACCTTGTTTCAATATTAAAAGTTTAAAAATCGAAAAAAATATATCTGATTACTGGGATCTAACCTGAAATCTTAAGATAACAACGCTGTCAATTAATCCATTGCGCCATGAACGCGTAGACGAATCTACGTCGGTTTTTATAATATTTAAACGAATTCAAGGTACAACGTCTTTCGCGCATGTTGACGCATGCGTAGAAGCTATCTTCCATGAAGATACAATTTTTTTCCAACCCACATGGTAGAAAACGGTCTGGTTGAGGGTGAAGGAATGAATGCTTTGGCTAGTTTTTCGATATTTGTCAGCCGAAGTTTCGAGCTTGAAAATGATACCTATCGCGTGAAAAGCTGTCGCCTCTTTCGAAAGTTTTTGCGATAAATACATATATACTTACATACATTTTCGCTTATATATATATATATATATATATATATATATATATATATATATATACTAGCGGGGGTACCCGGCGTTGCCCGGGTGTTTGGAGGTAAATCAAAACTCTGGGTGGGGATTAAATTAAAAAAAAGTTTTGGTAGGTGAGTATGAGGATCGAATCCGAACCCTTGAGACAAAGTTGGAAATTAAAGTGTGAAAAAAAAAACATATGACGTTAACTATTGGACCACCGCGACATACTAGCAGTAACACGTTGGAATTTATTTAATTACTTAGAATTTTCAGGTGCACGTTTTAATGCCTTAATGAGGTCAACTTTGACTGCTGGCTTTTTATTTTTATTTTCCCAAGATGTTGAGGGGGGACCAGCTTCCCCTTGTCCAATTTGAATAGCAACTGTCTGATATAAGGAAAATATTTCTACATTGATCAAAGCTTTGCTTTCGGACAATACCGCCAGAATTAGTTTCGCTTTTATTATAGGAAAAAGTCTAATCCACATGCGGCGAGCGAAAACTGTTGAATATTTATCTTCTCGAAGTGGAGCAAATTAAATAGACAGGCGAGATCCGTTGTTAACTCGGAGATATTACGATTATATGTGATATAAAAAGTTTGAAGAAGTTGTGAGCGGACCGAGCGCTTCTCTGAAAAAAAACTTTCTTGGACGCACACAAGAAGCGAACATACATACACACATTTTCGCTTTTATATATAGAGAGATATAGATTATCCAGTCCGGTTAATCTTTTGATAAACATTAGAAGAAAATAAAAGAATTGATGAACTTCGATTTTTAAACTACATTCCCGCATATGATTTCTCCATGCAAAGTACCTCGACGGTTATTGACGCATATATTCCGATTTGATTTCTTAGTACGTTATCGGTGAACTGTCACCGATATAAATGATTGTACACTTGAATGAATTAAATCTTTCAAAAGTCTGTGGACAGAAAAATCCTTTTCCAAAGTAATTTATACTCCTGTAATACTACAACAGCTTCTTGTTTATAAAATAACATTTAGTAACAAACCATAACATTTAACACATAAAATAACAATTAGTAACAAACCATAATATTTAACACATAAAATAACAATTAGTAACAAACCATAATATTTAACACATAAAATAACAATTAGTAACAAACCATAATATTTAACACATAAAATAACAATTAGTAACAAACCATAATATTTAACACATAAAATAACAATTAGTAACAAACCATAATATTTAACACATAAAATAACAATTAGTAAAAAACCATAATATTTAACACATAAAATAACAATTAGTAACAAACCATAATATTTAACACATAAAATAACAATTAGTAAAAAACCATAATATTTAACACATAAAATAACAATTAGTAAAAAACCATAATATTTAACACATAAAATAACAATTAGTAAAAAACCATAATATTTAACACATAAAATAACAATTAGTAAAAAACCATAATATTTAACACATAAAATAACAATTAGTAAAAAAACCATAATATTTAACACATAAAATAACAATTAGTAACAAACCATAATATTTAACACATAAAATAACAATTAGTAACAAACCATAATATTTAACACATAAAATAACAATTAGTAACAAACCATAATATTTAACACATAAAATAACAATTAGTAACAAACCATAATATTTAACACATAAAATAACAATTAGTAACAAACCATAATATTTAACACATAAAATAACAATTAGTAACAAACAATAATATTTAACACATAAAATAACAATTAGTAACAAACCATAATATTTAACACATAAAATAACAATTAGTAACAAACCATAATATTTAACACATAAAATAACAATTAGTAACAAACCATAATATTTAACACATAAAATAACAATTAGTAACAAACCATAATATTTAACACATAAAATAACAATTAGTAACAAACCATAATATTTAACACATAAAATAACAATTAGTAACAAACCATAATATTTAACACATAAAATAACAATTAGTAACAAACCATAATATTTAACACATAAAATAACAATTAGTAACAAACCATAATATTTAACACAAGAAATTGAAACAGGGCGTGTATGTGCGCGTGTAAGAAAATCAGCAGACGAAAGATAGCTGTCTTGCGAAAATATCATCAACAGCAGCCGTTAAATCACTTATGCAAATTAGCATTTTGAGCTACCAATATATAAATCTATGTATGTATGTTTGCATGTCTACTTAAAACTTTCCACAGAGGCGACGGATTTTCACAAGATCAGTATCGTTTTATAGCTCCTTCCTTCAGACGACAAATACCGAAAAATTGACTAAAAACCCTTATTTCTGCACCTCAACCGGGCACTTTTCTACGGGAAGGGATTGATTTTTTTCGCCGATATTTTCAAAAGACATCCCCTCTTTTCGATTTTCTAGCCTTAATTTAAACCTACGTCACTTCCGGATTGGCGGTGGTCGTAACAGCAAAGACGTTTCGGTTTTTTCCGTTCTTTTCCTACTTTACGGTACGGTCTCGAGCCTGCCTCCTACAACCACTATTTGTTTTGCTCAACACTCACCTCCAAACAGTCGGGCAATGGCGGGTACCCATACTAGTATATCTATAAAAGTTAAAATATATGTCTGTCTGTCTGTGTGCATTTCCCTACCAAATAACTTTGTCAATTTTCGGTCTAGAGACTTTTGAGATTTGTATATATATGTATATATATATATATATATATATATATATATATATATATTTATTTATTTACCAGTGGTGAAAAAAAAAAAACCGGACTAAAGTGCTCAATGTGTAGTCAGAGCAGTATATAGGAAATTTATTACTGTGAGTCCAGAATGAGTTTACAAATTGTGTCAACTAGAGGAAAATCCTCAAAGAGAGGAAAAATCCAACTAGCATCATCAGAATTCATAGATGGACTAAGTTATAAAGTCAAATAAAAATGGAAAGATCGTAGATAAAGGGGAGTTAGAAAAGAAGGGGGAGTGGTGGGGAGAGGACGTTGGAGTTTAAAGTAGTAGGAGTGTATTAAAAAAAGGGAGGGGTTTATAATTAAATATTAATTATGTGTAAATTCTTATATACGTGTTTTTTAACGGTTTAAACTTAAAAGACGCTACTTTACTTAATTTTAGATATACATTATTTTGACATGGGGCAACCATTTTCATTTCATATGACCCCAAAACAATAAAAGATAAGTGGTCAAAATTTGGGTCACAGTTAAAAAAATGACGTCTGCGGTCTCTACCAACTTTTCTCTATATTAGTTAATGACGCCTATTATATAGAAAGACATTTTCGTACATAGTATCACTTTTAAATATATACATACGCACATAAAAGTATGGGCAGTACATAGGCCCGTGCAAAGCCGGGCGGAACTGCTAGTATAATATAATAATAAATAAGAAATCTGTATTATTAAAATATCATATTTAAGCGTAATTTACGACCGGGCAATGCCGGGCGTCCTTCTATCAATGTGTATAAAATTAATTAAATGAAACAAACGCCATTCGTATAATGAAATGCAGTATCAAAATTACTTAGTTGAACGGGCAGATACAATTGGTATTTAAAAATTTACGAATCGTAGAATATTTATAATGTTCGACTTTTACCCAATTATTTGCAGACAAAATACAAACAGAGATGTTATAAAATAACTAATATTTGAAAAGGTCTCCCTGGTAACGGCTGATTAATATAAATCGTTCGTCATAACCATTCAAGTTATGTTTCAACCCAGGAGACGAAACAGGGGAAAAAAGTGCAACTTATCAACCGAATTATTAAGATATTATAAGACACAGAATATGACTTCCGTTGAAGTTACATCTCCATTTCAAATAGAAATCCTCGACCGCTTCTCGGAAGCTCAAAATATATAAAATATAGAGAGAAAATGGGAGGTTACATGAGTGAATCAATGATGGATGTACGGAAATACCAGAGGCAAAAAGAAGAAATCAAAACGAAAAAAGATAATAAATGCAACGCGGAGCAAATCCGTACGATAAAAGAATTAATCAAAATTAATAAGGCAGGAGTGCCAGAGGACATAAACGTGCATGCACTCCTCACTGCGTGTTTATAATTACTAGGTATTGATCAAATCAAGCGGAAGTACATACGTTAAACAAAAATACAAATAATTATTTATATATATATATATATATATATATATATATATATATATATATATATATATATATATATATATATATTATGTGTGGTTTGTTTTTATATTTTTTAGATATCCAACATTTTTTCACTTCTTTTCTTGGCAATTTTTAAATAAAACATATTGCTGTTTTACTTAATGCCATAACTAGCAAATTCTAGCATTGCTACAAATATACTTTGCTGATTTCCTTACGTCCCCTGATGAGAAGAATAACAAAAATAGCATTCTTTGAAACTCCGAGTATTCAGTCGAACAATAAATTTGGATTATAAAGTTTAACTTACAATTTTAATTTTCTTTCTCATATATATATATATATATATATATATATATATATATATATATATATATACATATATATGTATATATATATATAGTTATTTTTGAATAATTCTTATTTATTAGAAAATGAATGAGAATTAAAAAAATCAGACATTTTTGAAGTATCAGAATCAGTATCGGTATCGGAATTCAAAAAAGTCCATATTCCGATGACAAATACGGTTCTTTTAACTGCACTTATTTCTTTGCTTTTGTTTCGAATTTAAATTTTCACAGTTTGTATTAATAATTAATCGAAAAATAGTCATTGATTTTAAACAATCAGTAAAAGTAAAACGTGTATATCTCTCCTAAATGAGTATTTATATGTTTGCACCATTTTATGCAATTATTTTGTGAGGTTTTACAGTAGTCCGTCTATATCAAATCTATATTTAAAAAATTTTTAAACGAATCGGAATAAGAATCGGTATTTTTATTGGGATTAGAAATTTAGAAGGCTATTGGTAATTATATCGAAATCGTGAATCCTTCAATCACTAATACACACACACACACACACACACACACATATATATATATATATATATATATATATATATATATATATATATATATATATATATATATATATATATGTTGTATTTTCGTGGTCCGTTTATTATTATTATTTAGATGATGAACGTTCCTTTGTTGTTCATGTTAGGAAGAGTAAGAGTCTTAGGAGTGCTCATGTGTCTTAATCATGTTGTTGGAAGAGATGGAGACATTAACAAGTATATATAAAGAGAGAGAGAGAGAGAGAGTACATATAAATACACTTTGAGAAGGTGATTCAATATATAGATAGATAGACCGAGAGATTGGCATTTATGCTATTGACAGTTCTGTATGAAACGGGAGTGTTTATATAACATTTATAGTTTGACGAATATACTTTTTAACACATATTTTTTAGATGATGATTTTATCAAATGGTTCTTATACATAAATGGACAATACATTTTTCTGTTGAATTACAACACGAAGACGCATGTTATGGAAAACATGATGGTTATTTATTTCTTCCATATGACCGGTCAATGGCTTTGCATTCAAAGTTTCTTTACATCTTCTTCTTCTAAAACCCTCTCGGTGCCAAGGTTCGGTCTGAACCTCTCTTGACTCTTCGACTCTCTGACTAACGTCGAACTCTCCTATATTGAGATATCACGTGTATGTCTGGCCAACGTGACTATAAGTCACGTGTCATCAACATGTGCGATTTGCACGTTTTTGAAACCATTTCTGATGACCAGGAAATTTCCCATTTTCCTTTGTTGTTTTAAAAAGGAATTTAAACTACTTCTCTGATTCATATAACCTATATTTTATTATGCATTCTTTCTAACAATGTGTATAGTTCCCAGCCAAATTTGTATTTATTAAATATTTTAACAGAATCAACAATTTACTGGACATTCCATTTAAAACCTATTGTTCTTTAAAACTTATCTACAGGGTTCGATTCCCGTTTTATCTGATATTATTTTCATTTAACTAATTCTCTTTACTTTTACTTACATGAAACATATATATTATATATATATATATATATATATATATATATATATATATATATATATATATATACTTTTTGTAGGGTTTCTAGGCAAATAACCTTAACAGATTGGTCAATTCTACAGAAAATTCAAATTAATAGCTTGAATATTTATTTCTGTATGTGAGACTAAAAGTCCGGTTGCGCTCGATGGTCGCAACTCAAAACAACATTATATGAATGCGGAAGTGCCTCAGACATTGATCCTTGGACATGTATTATTCCTCATAATAATAAACTGTCACCCTGATAAAATTGTCGCCGAGATGTGTGCATTTGCTGATGACGCCACACTTTATGAAGACAATGGAAAGACGAATTAACTTATATCTAAAGAAATTGTTGAAATATTAGAGGAAAGCCTCCACAGTTGATTGGAATGAGGACAAGATTAAATGGTAACATTCAATGCTGCCAAGACTAAGTTTATTTCATTTAATAATTACAAGAATCATTTTCAACCACTGATTGCCATGACTAATAATGAACTATTCGAAAGCATTTTGTTCAAACTACATTGGTTACACGAATTGAAACAAATACATTGAAGACATTGGCAAAGCTGCTGCAAAGAATGAGGTCTTTCTACCGTTCTAAAGAGTTACTGACACCTGTATCTCTACTAAGCCACCATTTACTCATGTATGCAGTATTGCTCCCATATATGGGCTGCCGTATCTGGAACGAACTGTTATTTTCTAAACAAGGTTTAAAAGAGAGTCGCCCACTTAATAGTGTGATGTAATAGTTCGAACACAAGAAAGTGTCGATCTATCTATTTAGTTATCTATTTTTGTATCTCTCCATCTCGGTCTATCTATCTATCTAACATGGGATGGACGGGAGATGACATAAGAATATTTATAAGATATGTCAAAATATGGCAAATCATATTACAGACACGTTTATCGGAAGGGCTGCTCAGTTGATAAGATCTGCGTGTGAGTCACGTGATCAGGTTTGCTGGAGATCAGAGAGTTGGAATTTGGACGTAAAGATAAGTGGACGGTTTAACAGGTCGTCTCCCCTTCAATGGGGTGGGAGCTGACGTGTGTGAAAAAAAAGAGACCTAGAAGTAAACTACGCAAGCAAAGATATTCACTTTCCATTCTTCTGCGATCGACACCTGGAAAGTGAATCATCGTTTTGGAGTCAATGTGTTTCGTCCAAACAGGTTCCAGCCTCCCCTCCAAGAACAAGATGAATTTCAGGTGGGCAAGATCAACGTTGTATGAAGTTATGTCCAAAATACATGTATCACACTCACACACACGCATATGAACAAATAGATATGAATATATCATAAAAAGACAGCAACAACATAATCTAGGGTTCAAATAGTGAAGAACCACCAACAGACATTTAGTGACATGAATATACACATCAGGATAAACCCTTCGTTTCAAGTACGCATATCAACATTTAGACGATTATACAACATACACTATTTTGGTGCCTTTTTGGTACACGAATATACAATAAATAGATCCCGCACTATAAACCGAACTCCAACCTCCAGTCTCATTGACAGAATGTTGTATCCCTGCGCCTATTTTACAATATTCCTGACGAGTTCCAAGCTCTTGTGCTCCCAAAATATAGATACTCCCACCAAACACGTGAAGCAACAAAATCCCACCCCTACATTGTAGAGGTCCCTAGATGCCAGAAAAGCCTTCTGCCCAAAGAGATTATTCCCACGATGTTGGAATTCCCTACCGGGTTCCAACTTCCCTTACTTACTGACATGCAAAAGTTCACATGAAATGTGAATAGACATCTGGCTGCTCAACATTTGTCATGATCATTTCCGGTATATGTTGTTTCAAGCAACGAAAGGCAATAAGAAAAAAAAGCAACTTAACAAAAGAACTATTGAATTATTGGAAGTTACCTGCCACTCACGCCAGCTACCAATCATATATCAAATGCGAATTCTCAAAGAATTCCCAGAAGCGCAACATATCAAATAGATAAAGAAAATGTAGGGTTAAATAAGCGATTCAAAGATGGATGTCCAAAAATACACGAGACACTAAGGATAAGTCAAACAAAGAAGACAATAACAGGGAAAAGATAGAACAAATATATAAGAAAAAGAAATGATTAAAAAATAAATAAAAAGGGGAATGATTAAGAAATAAATAAAACAGGGAATGATTAAAAAATAAATAAAAAAGGGAATGATTATAAATAAATAAGGTGGTAATGGAAGTTAACAGACTCGGCTAATATTTATTTATGTATGTGTGTTAAGGAAGTTTAAAAATCATCAGTGCCGTTGGTTTCCAACCTATCACACATGGGGGCCATCTTTGGCTAGTTAGGTTGGACTCTCTACACCCTTTTTGTATATATGTCTCACCGGAAATAGTGTCCTACACGCTGCGTAGAACACTGTGCGTACATATATATATATATATATATATATATATATATATATATATATGTAAGGTCATGTCATATGCTACTGGTACCATGTAACCCAGTACTACCTGCCTCATGGTCGGGTCACCGGCGACTAAACTGGTTCCCCCACCAGACTTGTTTTGTGAGGAGGGCGGCTAGTCTCCCTGAAGGATATTTTTTTTTTACACAGTGATCACCACTTATCAAGGTCACGAAGCCACTCAGGGATACGGGTTATTGCAAGTACATTACGTTAGTGTGTAGATTTATTAAATTAAAAACAAGACCTTCCAAAGAGCGAATGAACTCTTTTTCTGGGTCAACGGCCAACTAGCACCGTGTATATTTGTGTGTGTATATGTGTATTGGGGCAGAGAGGGCTCCCGTAAGCCGTGGTGAAGGCAACTGTTCTAGGAGAAGCAAATCTCTAATTTAAAAAACCATAAAGCGGAAGACCAGTACCCGTGTTAAGCTAGTCTGCAGTTTAATTTGTTGCTGGCTATCTTGCTAAAGCTTGTTGCTGGATCTCAACATTTTGAACCAAGAGAGAGAGAGTTAGCTGTCGTACAAAGCTAAGACTCTGTAATATCATATTTGTATAGATACTCCCTCAGACATTTGGGCTCATGGATTTTAAATGTCTGAGGGAGTGGAACTCGTCTGACAAGACGTTGTAATCATCATATATATATATAAATATATATAAATTAGTATATATATATAAATATATATAAATTAGTATATATATATATATATATATATATATATATATATATACAGGGTGAGCCCATAAAAACAAAAACTAAATAGAGGCTATCTAGAACATATGCTGGAGAACGAAGAAAACAAGGTGAAAGACCCTAGTGTTTTGATGTGATGCTTTGAATATAATAAACTAGTTATGACCAAAGTTTCATTTCAATCGGACAAAACACTAAGAAACGGGGCCTAATTAGAGTTGGGACCCGTTTTTCTTTGGGGGGGGGGTTACCCTATATATATATATATATATATAAATATATATATATATATATATATATATATATATATATACATAAATTTGCAATTCGCCACGGTATTTTATTATTTTTATTTATTTTTGTTGTTTTCATTTTTTATTTTATTTGTTTATTTATTTATTTATTTATTTATTAGATCTTGGATCCATGCTGAAATAAAATCGACAGAAAAAGACAACAAAAACTTAAAGCGATAATTTAAGGCGATAAAATAATTTAACGCGATAACATAATTTAAGGCGATAACATAATTTAAGGCGATAACATAATTTAAGACGATAACATAATTTAAGGCGATAACATAATTTAAGACGATAACATAATTTAAGGCGATAACATAATTTAAGGCGATAATATAATTTAAGGCGATAACATAATTTAAGGCGATAAAACAGCAAGTAATCTTATTCGAGATCGAACCTCAATAAAGTCATCCGCGCCTTATGAGTCGTAAATACTAAACTAAAAAGGTAAACATGTTTCTGTAGATAACTATTATATTTGTGTGTAAATTTTTTTGTTCTTCCACGTATGCGTCCATAGGCGTAGTTTTATAGTTATATGTGATATTATATATATATATATATATATATATATATATATATATATATATAGAGAGAGAGAGAGAGAGAGAGAGAGGCGTAGTTTCATAGTTATATGTGATATTATATATATATATATATATATATATATATATAGAGAGAGAGAGAGAGAGAGAGAGAGAGAGAGGCGTAGTTTCATAGTTATATGTGATATTAGAAACATGAAAATATGTGTTTATTATATTTAATGCAGAGATCAGCACAAATTATTTCATATTCAACCATTAATTTGGCATAAAACCCCATTCAACATTAACGGGTTATAACGTTTATCTGGTTTTTCGGGCTAAAAATTCAAATTATCCTTTAATATAAGTCTGTAATACATCGTATGTTATATAATCTATACTTTCTAATTAAGTCGCATCATCTAATTATTGGGCAAGCAAGTTTACCAGCTGCCAACATTCAATTCTGGCATCGTTTTCTTTTCTAGACAGGGATAATAATCCATATTAATACATCGGATCCAACATGTCTACCAATCGCCATTATCCATCCAAGCAAACTTTATTATTTCGGATAATACTAGCTTTTTTTTATTTTAGATAACTATTAATCCTTGGCTATATTCGATATTCTCTTCATTTTATCAGTTTGGATTTTCCTCCGTTTAGTTCTTTTCCTAATTATTGATGGTTGACTTATACGCAAGGTGGAAGGATAACAATGTCGCCCAAAGGAAACAACAGTACAAACACAATTCTTAAAAATAAGTTCAAGTAACTTGATTATGTAGTAGAACTCATATATATTCAATGTATTTGCCTTGAACCTCAATAACCGCCTCGATACGGGTCCGGAACTGGGAGCATGCATTTTCCACAAGAATGTGTAAGCTCAGCGAATACTCGACGGATAGCGGTGATCATGCTGGCTTTAGTTGGAGGTCATGTTTGAGATATTCGTAACGTATGACCGAACGAAGTATTCGAGCAGGTTCAGGTTGGGAGAGAGAATGGGGAGGGGTAGTGAGAGAAGGATATAAAGTCGTTGCACTCTTTCTAAAGGCAAGCCTCGGTCTTTTTGCATTCGTATGCTGGCGCTGAGTACTGCTGCCGCACTCAGAGTCTTCCAGTGGCTACCTGATTACAACAGGGGGTCACCACACACTTTTCAGCACATCCAGGCATACTTAAGTGTTGACATTCAAGCCGACTTTGAAGATGTGAAATGGCATGATGTGACCCTCACTTGAAACCGCACTACGTGGTCGGATACTTCGTTTTTATCACTCTATTATTCGTGACAATCTAGTGATGCATTTTTAAGGTGCTGCTAATGGTCCTGATGACATAACTTGGATCGGCAGAGAGCATGAGCTGTACAGTGGCGCATCTCCGATATCGCTTGTTGAACAGTGTCTCACTTTCAGACATCGTAGAAGGCTCCTATCGTCGATGAGATTTGTACACAACTGGCCAACGAGAGGATTGGTTACAACGAAAAATGGAAACCAGTTTTTATCAAACGGAAATGGAATCATGTCGTATTTTCTATAGCGAAAATTTTATCATTCTGTCTTGTACTGGCTAGTTTTCTTGGATAAAGATGAAGGTATTAAAAACAGTGTAAAAACATAGGTAGGTCATGATGAGAAGTTTATTGTGAGTAAATGCTAAATATTGAGTGAATCTAGGCTCACAGTTTGCTAAGGTCTCACAAGAAAAACATCACATTAACTATAAAGAATCTCCACAACTAACTAAATCTAAACGCAGATCCAATGAAGAAATATTATTTCCAAGAACTCTAGCATGCCCACGGATGGCATGCATTTAAGCCGACTGCAATATAATTGTCGTCTAGTTCAATGTAACCAAATTCTTGTTGAGCCGTCCCCTTAAATAATAATTTTTACCTAATTTCTACGACTAAAGATTATTACGCTTTTGTCGGTATGGTCAACGTACACTTATTAACCTTTGCTATCTAGTGGTTTTAGGCCTTGATAAATGGTGATTTGTTTTGTAAAAACAAATAAATGCAGCCGGGATTTTTGTTTTATTTCTTTTTTACTAAATCTAATTCCAGTATTTGAGTGTCAATTTATATTTTACACGTTTTGGCTGGTACAAATTATTTACTACACAAAAAGTACTGTGTTTAATAGCGCAACTAAGTTTTATTATGTATATAGTGATATACATACAGTTTTAACATACTTGTCGGACGACGCCGAAAGATTTGTTGGTCGACAATTATTATTATTATCGTTTATAATGTTTATGGAAAAATTATTTGCTAATATATTTTAATAGAAAGGAGTTATTGTTTTCATAACTAGCACAAACAAAAATATTTAGTTGATAGATGAAATTTAAACTAACCATAATGTAAACAAATATACGTGACAAAAAATAGCAAGGGTCTTTAGACAGCGTGTAGTGATGACGTAATGAAAAAGATAACGTTTGATTACGACGGATATCAGTTCGGTAAACAACGCGTTAGAGGACGTACAAGGTTTTTGGACAGTACGCCCATGGAAATCAGAAGAGGACGACTTAGCAAAATGCAATCTCATACAAAAGGTGCAAACTCTCAAAAAAGAAACCGAGCAATGGATAAATGATTCTACCATAATTTTATGCACGCCTGACAGTTTTCACTTTCAAAGAAAATCACTTTTAATTTAAGGGCGCATAAGATGGAAATTTGAGGTATGTATTTATGCTAGTGTTCCAACCGATAACAGTGTTCGTCTCTTGTTTACACGTTGTCTCTAAAGATTATATATATATATATGTGTGTGTGTGTGTGTGTGTGTGTGTGTGTATAGTAATTTATAAAATATATATGGCGATTAAGCTAAACTGAATATTCCGCGTTTCATCCACTCTAGGACTCCTCAGGCTTATGCATAAGCCAGAGGAGTCCTAGAGTGGATGAAACGCGGAATATTCAGTGTAGCTTAATCGCCATATATATTTTATAAATTACTAACTATCTCTTCCTACGTATTGAGCACTTTTGAAGTAAATACTTAAAGTTTACACATAAATCTATACTTTAGTATATTAATTTTATGTGAGTAAATTAAGTAGTTTTATATTATATATATACATATATATATATATATATATATATATATATATATATATACAATACAGAATACACTAGACCAATCGTATATCAGAATGTTTAACGCTCAGAGAAGATACTCATTATCATCATAGACACTTCATATATATACACCCGTATGTATGTATGTATGTATATATGTGAGTGTGTGTATGTGTGTGCGTATGTGTGTGTGTGTGCACAAGACAGACACATATACGCCTGTTATACACCTTTGTATACAGCACAGTTATTTCACCATATCACCGTAAGTCCGGCTAGATATTACGTTTTGTAAATTGTTTAAGTGAAAACAACATAAAATAAACCGCAGAAAACCAAATCGACTAAAAAAATACGGAGATAAAGGGAGCATGCATACAGTACCTGGTATTCCAAAAAAAACGATTAGATATCGCTCAACGTTGGTGATTTCACAGGAATAGGTGGCTTAACGTGATTATGCCTCATAGCATTGTTTTAGGCGATACAACCTCCGACCTTCTCCAGGTGTGTCATGGCGAACTCGATAATCATCATACAATTTCATCATCATAGAAACTGATGCCAAGATTTCAGGAAAATGGTTGGATAATTCTACCGTTCCAGTAGGTACCTTACTATTGATGCAATTCCCTTTCTTTATAAGAGCTAAGTAGTCCAAAAATGGAATACTATATGAATACTGTAATCACATATGCCTTGTCAGAGTTAAGAACCTCTTCTAAACCTTGTAGGTGATGCCCTTTTCTCTTCTTTGTAACCTCTTTCTCACAGAAGAGATGTTGCAAGCCTGTCTCTATCATTATTTCCATGGCAAGCGCTCGTCTGAACTCCAGTCTATGGTCCCTCTCGCAAAATTTTCACAAAATACTCGACTAGCTATAACCACTATCAATAATTTTTCCCACTACCTATCTGTGCCTAAATCTAAACGTAAATTCCATGGACAAATCTTCTCTCCCAGAACTGCCAGCCTGTGAAATACTGTTCCATTGGCCCGTCGAATAATCCAAATGATACCCATTCTACATCATGAACGATTACTAAACTACAATCTAACATTCATTAACCCTTATCTCCGAGTTGGCTTTGTGCCTTCATATGGGGTGACCGTCACAAGAAACACTCGTCTAGCTGTAAACACTATAAATAATTCCCCCCACTCTTTATCCGTGCCTAAACTTAAACGTAGATTCCATGAACAAAGCTTTTTTCTTAGAACTGCACGCCTGTGGAATTGTCTTCCGTTTTTCCTGCTTTCCGGCTGACTACAATATGGTTGTCTTCAAGTCTAACGTAAATAAGTTCTTGATGAGCCGTTCCATATAAGTTATCAAATTTACCAAATTTTCATTACTAATGATTTCTATAATGTCCAATTTCTACTGTACACTCTTTAACCCTTATCCTTGAGTGACCTCTTGGCCTTGATAATGTGGTGATGCCTATGTAAAAAAAAAAGAAAAGAAAAAGGAATTTCGAATAGAACCCTTTATTTAATTCATCGAAGTAGCATACTAATGTCCCGTCAGCGATGATCGGATGAAACCAATTTTATTCTTCGTATCACTTGTAATGAGGATTGAACCTTTAACCTCCAGAATCCAGCCCACCATAGCCTTGAACCCCCGGGGAGACATAGACTATCTATAACTTTGTAGATGTTTTTGTAGCGAGAAGTTCTTTTTTCGAGGTGGTAGTGCTAATCCCACGCTCAACCTTCCCAGAAGGTACATTCCCAAACCAGGCTCAACGTTTCTTATCTTCGGTGATCTGGCAAGAACCGGCGTGTCAACGTGATTGTGCCGTACCAACCTCCATAACAGTGTTACTTAAAATTGAATTTAATCTAGTGTTTTCTTCGTTATGTGCCAAAATGATAGAAATAAAGAATTGTGTTTGAAATGTCTATTAAATACTATTTAAAATAGCTAGCATCGACAGAAAGATTTTGAAATACACCAAAAGAAAGAAGGAGGTTACATCTAAAAGAAACTTGAGTCAAAAACAATACAAATAAACCAATTAGGTTTGCAGGTTAGATATAAGCAAGAGAATTTGGGTTATGACATAAGTCGATGGACAATGGACAATTAAGCCATTATTGTTTTCAGGTTTGATATGCGCAAATGTTAGATGTTGGCTTGTCACGTAAAACTACAAAAAGCCTTTCGGATTTCATCGCAATATTTTTACCACCGGCCACACTATGTTTACTCATATTAATACCACATTTCTCTACAATTGTAACAGAGCGCCTATGAGCGCGTGAAAATATCAGCAGCAGTCGAAAGATGGATGGCAAGCGATAGTATTGGCAGCAGCAGAAACGTTTGAACGCGTATGCAAGTCAGCAAGTTTGCTCTGGCTTTCGTGTGAAGAAAAAGGAAAAACGACACCACGTAGTCGGGGTGAAAAAAGTCGACGACGAAAGAGATGGGCGTATAAAATGAAGGCGAGAAAGAAAGAAAGAAAGAAAGGAAGGCTGATTTGGATTTTAATTTGTTTTGTTTATTTTTTGTTTTGTTTTTTTCGTCTACGTGTTACGTTACAGAATGACATTACATAAAAGCATGTTTTATTCCTGTGCCATATTAAGGTCAACCGTGTTAAATATATAATCTATTATATCTATAAAAGTGAACGTGTCTGTCTGTCTGTCTGTGTGTCTGTCTGTCTGTCTGTCTGTGTACATTTCCCTACGCAATAACTCTGTCAATTTTTAGTCTATAGACTCGAAATTTGAAATACCAGGTACTGAGATTTTGGAAAATCGATGTGACGGGTGTCAGCCAGAAATTTGGCTGTTAAGGGGTCAAATTTCAACGATTTGACCTTTAAGAACTCTACCAAACTCCTCCGACAATTTTGGGTCTAGGCACTTGAAATTTTAGATATAGGTTCCTTGAACCTGGATCTAACTTAATAAAGTCATTTGAGCCCGAAACAATAAATTTTAAGGGGTCATAATAGGGGTCAAAGTTTAAAAAATTAATCATTTTTTTTGTTTTGTGCTTTTTTTGCACAGCATACACCTCCAAACACCCGAGCATCGCCGGGCACCCCTGCTAGTAAAATATATAAGCCTATTGAGTGTATTAGGTGTAACAGAAAAATATGTGTCTACTCAGTTGGAATTGAAATGTTTTGTTTACTAGTGTTGTTAAAGACCAAAAGATGAAAACAAACAACTGATGGGTGGACAGAGAAATCTGTAAAAACAATAGACACAATAAAACAAACTGAAAATCCGAAGCTTAAACGTCTGATCTATACCAGACAAATATCCATATTCTACGATCACCAAACAAGTTTGAAAATAACAATGTTCTTTAAGTCTGATGGGAATATATTGTTAACCAAGATTCCAGCATTATTCCATAACGCTCGGATTAATAAGACGCTGTTTTAGAATTAAGCTATTCCCACATATCTAAATATGTTGGGGCTTCGGTGCCAACAAGTCTTATCTTTACGAAAATACCAAAATGCATAACAGATTTATCGCAGATATTAATGCCGTCTGGCTACACTATTACAAACACTGTTTATTACTGAAAACGAATATACTCCATTTTTGCACTTAAGACCGACATTATGTTTGAAACAAATTAGTTTTATTATCAACATTAAACAGTCCACATAGCTTAAGGCAACGGTTAAGCAACATTAAAGTTAGTACTCAAATGGGTAACCGTTTTATGGATAGCACACCCCAAACTTACGAAATAGAACTAGCTGTAAAATCAGCTTTATCCTAGTAACTTTCCCACACATAAACATCTATTGGTTAAATAGTTTGATTGACTGAACTCTCGCTCGTTAGTACATAAGTTTTTTTTTGGGGGGGGGGGTTCTGTTGGTTCTTACGTTTTCCGACCTGATAATATTGTAATATTTGTATTGTTCGAACTGATATTTTCGTTCCATGCATTATTATTCTAACGTTTCAGCCGATATAAACTCCGACCTTCTCTAGGTTGATTTCGTACGATTGTAAGATCTTTATGTCGCGCTTAAATAAGTGTATCAATTACACAGAACCATTTTATTCATGGGAGGGAATTGGATACTTCTCGTTAGCTCAGCTATGACGGAGTAGAAGTCTATTTCTAATTGTATTCTTAGTACCGTGCTTACATTAAAACTCTACAAGACTGTCAATTACAACTGATTAATCTGGCATGGTTAGGTCTTTTATTAATTTTTTTCAACGCTATATCAACTCATGTCCAGGTATTATATAAAAAATCCAGTAAAGTTGAAAAGTGTTTTTATGGTCCAAATTTGGATGTGGATCCGGCGTTACCCGGGATTAAAATAGGATCAAGAAAAAACAATGTTCAATCTATGCCAACGTGTTGCAAATGAGAGGAATGTGTTCAAGGCAAATGACAAACAAAAATGTAATAATGGAGCAAAAAATTATAGCATTTGATAAAAAAAGGATAAGGAAGCAGACTTTGAATTATATATATATATATATATATATATATATATATATATATATATATATAAATATATATATATATATAATAAATATATATATATATATTTGTTTATTGTTATATAAACATGGGCACATCCTGCTGCTACAAATAGCCACTTGTTTTAATCAAACAACAGATATCATCAGGCAGCGACTTGATTATTCAAAAGTTCAATGAATAAGATTATTCATTGAACTTTTATTATAATAATCTTATTCATTGAACTTTTGAACAGCAGGATGTGACCATGTTTATATAACAATAAACAAATATTATCAGCTCTTTTTATTGAGCACTATCTAACAACCTCGTTGAATTCATTAGTCCATTACTTTTGAATAAAAAAACCCGAGTATATATATATATATATATATATATATATATATATATATATATATATATATATATATATATATATATATAACAAAGTGGGAATGTGCTTAGGCCAATGCATACGCAATGCGAAATGAAGTAACGGTAAAGAAAAATATGTGAGAATTTTGAATTGGTTGACTTGCCGAGGGTAGGTCGTTCGGGACGAAAGGAGTGCTGGTAGCTGTGACCAACACGGCCGGTGGTTCGTTAATCAAAGAACCTGACTGCCTATTCCTTACAAGTTAAATAGACATTCCAGTCACGCGTGAATCTCGTTGCCTGAGAGTTGGAGTAGATAAAAACGGGCGGCCGCTCTACTGTTGTTGTAGTAGTTGTTGCTGTCTTTTAGACAAGTTACACTTCGACCATCGTTACCCATTTGTTACTTTTACGAGGAAAGCCTGCTTGTAAGCAACGTCGATATTTTGTTGCAAGACGTCTTTTCTTCGCCTTCCCCCCTACTCGTCGGTATGCTAATTCCGACATATGGCTATAAAAAGAAAAGAGAACACGTTAGAGAGGAAGATCACGTAAGAGACGTTTCACTCTGTACGAGAAGTAACGCGTGGCAGCGAAATAACAAATCAAATGGCGTTGTCACCTGAAAAAGGGGAGTTGAAATTATTCTGTATTTGTCTTCATTGCGGCGTAGAATACTACAAAGTGTTAGTTTACTTTTAACGTTATTCACACACACATACACACACACTCACACACACACTCGCCCCCCACACACACATATGTATATATAATATAATATGATATGATATAATATAATATAGTTTAAAGTATTGTGCTCTAAACAAAGCAAATATTTTGAACTAGTCTCTATCGTATAAAATCAACTTATTCTTGATGACAGACGCCTGGCCGTTTTTCTCATGCAGTCATACAATTTCTCAAACACACTTGTGATTTTAGCTTTTAGTAAAAATCAGACTGTTCCATCTTAATCGGACCTTCTTTATTTTCGATTTCCTAAACATATCAGTGGCATTCCGCTATAAAACCTATGAAAAGAACACTTCTAGTTGCACGAAGCACCTGTATCTGAAATTTCACAAAAAGGACCTAGCCGTCTCGTAGTCGATAGAAAATGAAGTCTCACGCACAGACACAGACATGCATGCACACAAAGTGCCTTCGACAAATAAATTAAGATTATTATGTTTTAAGTATGTGTGCATTGTTTAAAATTCTAGATGTTTGTGGATACGGAACACCAAGTCTTTCCAACATGATGCTTCTAAGTATTTCGCTACCAACGCAAGGTCGGTTTTTAATGTTGGTAAAATCAAGCTCCTCCAAAAGGAGTAATCTTGATTGAACCAAATATAAAATTTAACACAGTTTCGACTGAGATGAACTTCGATCTTTTTGACGTGCATCTGGATGGCTCTCGTCTAGGGGAGGCCCCATATTTTGATAAGCTTCTGGGTTTGACCTTTACTCCTGATCTTAAATGGAACACATACATCAAGTCTGTGGCCAAGGTCGCTGGGAAAATGGTGGGATCCTTCTCCCGCTCCAGAAGATATCTCACTAATGATGCAATTCTCTATCTATACAAGAGCCAAGTACGTCCAAAGATGGAGTACTGCTGCCACATCTGGGCGGGAGCTGCTAAAAACAGCCTATCCTGCCTTGAGAGAGTACAAAATAGACTTCGTGCCCTGGTGGGGGATGCCCTTTTGTCTACTCTGCAACCTCTTTCCCACAGAAGAGACATAGCGAGCCTGTCTTTGTTCTTTCGTTATTTCCATGGCAAGTGCTCGTCTGAGCTCCATTCTCTGATCCCCCCTCACCAATCTTTTTTCAAAAAACACCCGACTAGCTGAAACCACCGTCAATAATTTTCCCCACTCCTTATCTGTGCCTAAATCGAAAGGTAGATTCCATGAACAAAGCTTCTTTCCTAGAACTGCACGCATTGGGAATGCTGTTCCGCTTGCCTGTTTCCCTCCCGACTTAAACCTGGATGTCTTCAAGTCCAGCGCAAACAAATTCCTGATGAACCGCCCCCACTAAGTAATGACACCTTACCAATTCTCCAATACTATTACTACACTATCATTTTGATTACTGTACACACAATAACCCTTATCCCCGAGTGGCGATTGGGCCTTGATAAGTGGTGAACTTCATGTAAAAAAAAAACATCTTATCGAAATCAGTATTTTTAATTTATTTAATTGCGTGAAATCTCTACAAAATGCCAAACTTGATTTGATTCAAAGCGTCGATTTCGTCGTTTCCTCAGCAATAGTTGAAATGTTAAATAACATTTCTTTTATTATTTAGTACTATCGCCTGTAGCGAGGACAGCACACAGCCCCTAGAAGACAGTCAATTCGAACTACATATACATAGACTTTATCGCGTGATTCTTCTTCTAACCACAATCGATGTAGCTCAATTGAAAAACCAGCTGATGATACAGTATTCGGAATAATCCAACCAAATCTCAAATCCTTTCGAATATGCCTAGGGAATTAAACACGAGAATCTATTTCTTCTCGGTTAGAAACCAAAGCATGCTCCACTTACGTCATATCATTTCAGTCATCGATTAAATGAAATGAATCGTTTACGAATGCAGGAAACTTATTGAAACGGAGCATAGACGATTCGCTTGGTTATGTAATCAATAAACTGAACTATGTCAATCATATCGTAACAGTGGCACGGTTTCAAGACGAATTCATGAATTATCAATTTTTTTTCTCCCGAAAGTAAGTTAATAGTTCAAGTCACGTCATGATTTGTTTAAATTGATGAGCCAGCACGCTGATTGCTTGGTTGTTTGCGTTTGTGCCTGTTTTTTTATAGTTAAAATGAATGAAGCTCTATTTAACGAGCATCGCCTGCTTCGAAAAACTTTAAAGAATGACTCTCACTCCACACCTGGATTGGAATACATGAATCGCATTTGTTGATAAGACCACTAGCAAAAATGTTTGGGTCGTTCTACCGCCCCAGAAAGTATATTAAGCCTAATGCAGTTATCCACATATCCTTTGCACAGAGAACTCTCTTTTATTTTTGTGGAGGATAAAATCGATTTTGAAGTTTTGTGGGAGCGTATTTTTCTCCTTCATACAGCACCTTTCTTACAGAAAAGACATGTCTAATCTTTGTTTTTTTTTTGTTTTTGTTTTTTCTACGTTTTTCTAACCAAACATGGCATACTATTACTTGGAATGTATCTAAAAGGGGAGTTGGGCAGTGAGATATATGTTCACACTATAGTACACGTCTGTAGGTTAGTGCAGTCAGAGTAGCAGGTTAAATAGAGGGAATTTAAAATTCTAGTAGTCCGCTGGAGTGAAAGGCTGTTCGATATCTATGAAATTTAACAGTGATGGTGGCGGATTGTGTTGCTTGTCGAGTTATCTGCAGTATGTACGTCTACAGTGGTATATGTTCTATAAGTTTATCAAAATATATTCCATCAACGTACCTGGAAATATGCACTGGGATGCGACATTCCAGTAAAGGGAGTCGGGGATGGAGCTTTGTTGATATTGCTGGTCTTTTTAAAATATTAAGGCTTTTTTTATAGACTGCGAGACTAGTAATAGATGCATATGGCAACAATACTCCATACATGAGATTCATAGCCTTTTAAAGATATAGAATTCTTTTTGGTTTAACTTATTTTCTCTCAAAGTAGACGAAGCTCACCTTCTTTGCAGCAGCCTTGGCAATTTCCTTAATGCATTTGATCCAATTCATGCTGCCAGTGAATAGTAAACCTAAGAGTTTGAACGATAAGCTCCCAGGTTTGTCATTGCAACCAAGGGATATTTTAGTTGTTAAAGAAAAGAAGGTAAGTCTTATTAGCATAAAAGATTACCATCCATTACATGTCCGTTCTACTAAGGATTGAATATACAATGAATGGGTAATCGAATAATCTATTAAATCTCTTCTTTAATTCTCAAATGATGTGTTAGCAAAAAATTTGAGAAAATAAATTTGCTCTTACAAAGTGACCATATAATTAATAACAATATACCTTTATTGTAGACATTTGGTGTTATCGGATTCCAGGACAAGATTTAATCGTGTCTTGCTGAGTATCAAGTGTCGCCTGTTATTTGAGGTAGCATCACATTGAAAAGGTGCACGACTCCTTATAAAGTGTATGTTATCCATTGCGATAATACGCAAACGCAGATACAAACACACACATATATATATACACACATACACACATATATATATATATATATATATATATATAGTAATTTATAAAATATATATGGCGATTAAGCTACACTGAATCTTCTGCGTTTCATCCAACTATAGGATTCGTCAGTTTTAAAGCTAACAACAACAATAGAAAACAAACAAATAAATAAATTAAATAAACATGAATATACATAAACGATCACACGCATATATGTATATATATATGCATATATATGTGCATGTGTGTGTGTACACATAGGTATATTTATATGTATAAAAAAAGGAGAACGTCTACCTAAAACCACTAACCTAGTTCTAAAACAGATCCTTTGTTTGATAAAATGCATGCCCATTGGCTGATAGGAAGGGGCGCGGTGGATACTAGAAAGCTGATTGGCCAACTAGAAATCCTCAACATATATAAAAACAAGAAGCAACCACAAAATTCGCGCATAAGCCTGACGAATCCTATAGTTGGATGAAACGCAGAATATTCAGTGTAGCTTAATCGCCATATATATTTTATAAATTACTAACTAGCTCTACCTACGTATTGAGCATTTTTGAAGTAAATACTTAAAGTTTACGCATAAATTTATATTTTCGTATATTAATTTTATGTGAATAAATGAAGTAGTTATATATATATATATATATATATATATATATATATATATATATATATATATATATATATTATTTATAGTTATGTCTCGGAAGTAGAGTAAAAAGCACATCTTATTTTTCTTTTATTAATATTATTTTTTTTCCTTGTACACATGTTTGTGAATTATTCCATGGATTTCTGCCTTTGGATTATTATGGACCATCTTCTTCCAATTACGGGATTTCCTTCGATTTTACTTTTACAAATGGAAATTCTTTTAACTTTCTTGAAGTTTTACATTTGGATTTTACCGTCACTGGATTTTTATCTTCCACCAGACTATCCATTTATGTGTAATCACCTTTTTCTTTACCATATTCCCTCTGCTTAACTTATTTTGTTTTCAAGTAAGATCTTTGACTTACTTGTTGTTTCATCAAATACTTCTGCATGCAAAATCCGATCCCGCATTTTGTTAATTCCTACCCTCTGATGAGAAGGAAAGTATTTCTTCGAAACTCCGCGGATTAAGGACTATCCAGTTATCTAGTGTTTCCTTTTCAGATTAAATATGTTTTTAACTCATTTCAAAGTGTTTTTAAACATATTTTATTAACTGTTTGCTCATATATATATATACACACATATATATATATGTGTGTGTGTGTGTGTGTGTCGCAGTATAGATCTTGTAGTCTTAAGCTTACTTATTAATAGTTTATTTTTATTTTCAGTTATTATTTATTTTCTATATATTAGTATGAATATTAAAACTATTAGTTTACATTTTCAGATTGGCGAAGTGGTATTTTCCACTAGAGAGTCGTGTATTAAACAGCTGTCCTATTTTAAAATTTCCGAAACAACTACATACTTAGCAGTTTAGTATCCCCGTTTTCTATTTACAAAATTTTTGTTAAGGTTTTCTCTTTTCATCCTTATATGGTTAAATTGTCTTTTAAAATTTAAGACTTTTTCAAAATCGGCTTGTGCAAGTGCTTAGTCTATTTCTATTTTACAATTTTAGTTAAGCCCTATTTTCATCCTTATATAATTGAATTCCCTTTTGTAATCATAAACGTTTTAGAAGTCTGATTACGTAAGTGCTAAGTCTGTGATAGGTTAAAGTTTTTTCCCCCCGGGAATTTAGACTGCATTCTTTGTTTTTATTTTTACATTTTTTATTCAAATCTTCTTTAGACTATATATATATATATATATATATATATATATATATATATATATATATACTAGCAGTTACGCCCGGCTTTGCTCGGACCCTATGTGCTGTTCATAAGGTTATGCGCATATGTATATATTAAAAAGTGTGAATATATAAATCATGCCTTTCTGCAAAATAGCCTTCCTTAACTTCTATAGAGAAAAGACAGACAGACATTTTCACTTTTATATATATATATATATATATATATATATATATATATATATATATATATATATATATATATATATATAAATAGATAGATAGATAGATAGATAGATAGATAGATTGGATGCAATATATAGTAATGATTTAAAAAGTATTAAAAAAAGACTCATGCGCCACCACCGAAAATCGAAACAAATCTTTCAGCTCACAATTTATTTGGCCTCTGCCGTCAATGACTGGGCTATGAAAAACTATTTACTGCAAGGCTAAAAATTAAAACATGAACCAATAGCTACTACGTTATGCATTCGTAATGCCGGCGTTCGATTTTCCCGGGGAAAGTTTCATTTTTCACACTTTTGCACCGATTTTTCAGTGCTAAAACCTACATATAAAGTTTGTATGAATTCAAATACCTTATATATGAAGTTTCATGTCTGTAGACAAAAAGGAGGAGTTTGGTATGCAAAATTTGTCAAAGAAAAATATATACGTACTAGCATTTCAGCGCAGCGTTGCCCGGGTGTTTGGAGGTGGAAGTTGAGCAAAAAAAAAAGAGGTCAATATTTTTTTTAATTTGACCTCAATTATGACCCATTAATAGTTATTGTTTTGGGCTCAAATCAAGTTATTAAGTTAGATCCATGTCCAGGGAACCTATATCTAAAATTTCAAGTGTTTAGACGCAAAATTGTGGGAGGAGTTTGGTAGAGTTCTCAAAGGTCAAATCGTTGAACTTTCACCTCTTAAATTTCCGGCCGGAAACCGATCACAAATATTTTCACATCTCAGTACCCTGTATATCAATTTTTGAGTCTGTAGACTTAAAATTGAAGGAGTTATTGCGTAGGGAAATGAACTCACAAAGACAGACACACAGACACTTTCACTTTTATATATATATACTAGCATGGGTACCCGGCGTTGCCCGGGTATTTGGAGGTGTATGTTGTGCAAAAAAATCCGTCAATTTTTTTAAAACTTTGACTCCTATTATGACCTCTTAATATTTATTGTTTTGGGCTCAACTTAACTTAGATCTTGTCCAACGAACCTATATCTAATATTTCAAGTGTGTAGAACCAAAATTGTCGGAGAAGTTAGATAGAGTTCACAAAGGTTAAATCGTTGAACTTTGATCCCTTAATCACAAAATTACTGGCCGAAAACCGAGCACATAGATTTTCCCAAATCTCAGTACCCTGGATATCAATTTTCGAGTCACATAGATACATAGGCAGACAGATACATAGACACGTTCACTTATATAGATATATACATAAATAGATTAAACAAAAATATATATGTATACATAAATATATATGGAAACAATTTTTGTGTTTACTGTAAACTTTTTACGCAAATATTATGCAAGTATAAATCATGTAGAATATCTGCATTAATATAATTAAACGTAATAGTAAACTAAAGATGATCATCCCATAAGAAAACTGAAAAAAAAACTAATAGGAAATTAATTAAAGTGAATGTTTAAAAGAATATGCAAATTAGCTAGATGTTTTGCTAGTGAATGCAATTCCACAACCCATATATAAGAAAATTGTATTTTCTTTTTAAATACATAAAAAAAGGATTTTTAATATGAATATCAATACACACAAAAGAAAAATGAACGTATATGAATATAGACATATACTAGCATTTCAGACGGTGTTGCCCGGGTGTTTGGAGCTGTGTGTTGAGCCAAAAAAAGCGGTCATTTTATTTTTTTTTAAGATTTAACCCCTACTATGACTCTTTAATGTTCATTGTTTTGGGCTGAAATCAAGTTATAAAGTTAGATCCGTGTCCAAGGAACCTATATCAACAATTTAAAATGTTTAGACCCCAAATTGGAGAAGTTTGGTAGAGTTCTCAAAGGTCAAATCGTTGAACTTTGACCCCTTAATCGCCAAATTTCTGGCCCAAAACCGATCACCTTGATTTTCCCAAATCTCAGTACCCTGCATATCAAATTTCGAGTCTGTAGACTAAAAATTGACAGAGTTATTGTGTAGGGAAATGTACGCGGACATACACACAAAGACACGTTCACTTTATATATATATATATATATATATATATATATATATATATATATATATATATATATATATATTATATTTGTTACATGCTCTGTAATTACATCTAGCTGTATAAATTAAAGTATCGGTATAAATAAAAGGATCGGTATAAATAAAAGGGTTGGTATAAATAAAAGGTCAAATATAATTGAAAAAAATATTTCCACACACACACACACACACACACACACACACAAGTATATCTACATACAAGCTGTAATAATTGTGTTTAATATTTAATATTTTATGAATGGTTATAAAATAATGGTATGTATTCGCCAATTTAATGCGTTTCTATTAATGATATACAAAAGCTGCGCCTAATAAAACAATGCGATTTTAAAGCAATACTTATAGACAATTGCTTTTTAAAAGCATTCATTTTGACAACCATTGCGTTATATTTCGTAATTAATTCCCGCCGATAAAGATAATTAGTTATTTTTATATTGAAATGAATTTGAATAATCAATTCCAATACCTAATCAAGAGATATTATACACGGTGATCCCCAGGAAATGCTGATAGATTTGTTAATAAAGTTCACCATTTACGTAGCAATATAATCATATTCGGCTGAAAAAAAATTCCCAATCTTTTCTTGACCTCGCCCACACGTTTAATTATAGATGAACAAACGTGCATTATTATTATTGCATTCAATTAAACACAGATGAATTCGACGACCAAATTGATAATTATTCAGAGATAGCTGTGCCTTATCCATGACCTAATTTAATTGACCATAGTTTTTAGTATACAGATTTTGGCCTTAATAGAGCTGAACGGGAAAAGATAACAAAATATCAGGACCTAAAAAATGATCTAAAAACAACATGGTCTCTGAAAGAAATAAACATTATACCGGTTGTGATAGGAGCAACTGGGTTAATAAAAAAGAATCTTCAGAAATACTTAGAAGCAATCCTTGGAAGACCAAGCTGTAACGAGATACAAATAGCAGCCATAAAGGGAACAGCATCTATTCTTAAAAGAGACCTCGGATATAAAATTAAATCATAACAGAATCAAGTGTTAGCTCCAGGAGGGAGCCCCTTGATCTCCTAAAACTTACTGAAGTGAAATAAAAAAAAATAGTCTGGGTTGTTTTGATAGACACATTCTTTATATAACCATACTGATGAAATCTTTGTGGCTTAAGTTCTGCTAACTTTCTATATATTTACAAACACACATTTCGCCCATATATGAACTATTAACGCCAGATCTGGGCTAGTGCATCTTGTACTTGTCTCTCACTCTTCGACAGGGTTAAAAAGATGTCTCAAATATAATAAGTCTCCTTCTATAGGCCAAGTTCCAACCTCTATCCTATTGTCGTAATGTTGCATTACTCTGGATATTTTACAAGGAAATTATTTTCATGGCAAGTACTCGTCTGACCTCAAATCTATTGTCCTCCCTCGCCAAACTTTCACAAGAAACACTCATCTAGCTGTAACCACTATCAATAATTCCCCCTCACTCTTATCTGTGCCTAAACCTAAACGTAGATTCCATGAACAAAGTTTCTTTCTTAGAACTGCACGCCTGTGGAATTGTCTTCCGTTTTCCTGCTTTCCGGCTGACTACAATCTGGTTGTCTTCAAGTCTAACGTAAATAAGTTCTTGATGAGCCGTTCCATATAAGTTATCAAATTTAACACATTTTCATTACTAATGATTATTATATTGTCCAATTTCTACTGTACACTCTTTAACCCTTATCCTTGAGTGGCCTCTTGGCCTTGATAGTGTGTTGATGCCTATGAAAAAAAAAGAAAAAGATTCCATGAATAAAGCTTATTTCTTAGAACTGCACGCCTGTGGGACTCTGTTTCGTTTGCCTGCTTTCCAGCTGACCACAATTTGATTGTCTTCGAGTCCAATGTAAACAAGTTCTTGATTAACTGTCCCGCTAAGTAATCCAATTTACAAAATTTCCAACACTTATACTACTACACTATACTCCCATTGACTAGTGTAAACCGATTTGTCCTTATCCTCGAATGGCCTCCGGGCATTGATAAGTGGTGAATTCTATAGAAAATAAGAAATTAATTGAACATGCTCTGATGAAATCCAACTAAACTGATGGCAGTAATATGACAACCTTTCACAATTGTTCGAATTAAAGACCGGAAACTTTTCTACTCTGATAGCCTCTTTTGAACTGGAATTCCCTCCTTGTTTCCTGCTTTTCTAGTTGAATTTTATTTATCATTTCATGTGTAATATGGGAAATTACTCACCTTGTATTTAATTATTATAAAAGAATTCACAAAATGTTATACAAAGAACTTACGAGAATAAAATACAAAATTCACATCCTAATTTTTGGGGTTTGTATTGCAATCCACAGACGCATGAAAAAGTGGTCAAAAGTTAAAAATCATATAATTAAATATTAGCAAAGTTAAGATAAGTTACTCGTCTACCTATCTGTAAAAGTGTTATAGTTGTTTTACTCACTTTAAAACGTGTAATCGTCTGAAAATCATACAGTGTTTATCGCTAGATGCGAACAAGAGAAATGGCAGCGAGCTGACTTTTAAATACGTGAAGTATGGAAAAATAAACTAAAGCTAAAAAATATACAAAAAATGTTATAAACTCAACATATACCATGGTAACATACTCGGCGAATTTACTCAGACAAATTAACTGTATGTGTACGCCACAGCGGAAATACCAGGATCAACTTAACTAGTGACAAATAATAACATCTTTTTTTATAGAGATACCAAGATGCATAACCCTCTTCTATTTACCCTGCATTAGTCTCATACGGATGTTTTTTTTTTTCACCCCAATTTTGCTTCAGTGCACATAATTCCTAGTTGGAAACTTATTTCTTTTTCTCCCTGTCAGTACTTTCTTGAATCAGTGAGGTTATAACACACGTGATATGGTGCAGCTGCATCTCAGTTTTCCACGGGGGTAGACGTCGCTTTGTCCGTCTGTCTGCTTTATCAGTTGACTAACCTAGGCATGATTTTATGATTTATATATCTTTGCACTTTTCCAGTGGGAATGAAACTTTGTAGATATAAGAATATATTATATACCATTAGGCTAATCTGTAATATTTAATATGGGATTAATATTTTGTATTTTCTTTATGTTTTGATGGGATTATTATTTCATTTGCAATTTATTACTCGTTCAGTTTTTTAACTATCAGCTTAGCGTATGTCATATCTTAATATTCCTTAGTTTTATCATTTATTTTATTCTATTATTTTATATGAATGTCAACAAGGTTCAAGTGGTTTAAAGTATTCAACAGAATCTGTAGATATATACTAAATAGAATAACTATATTTCACAAAATACTATCATTATAAACATTTCTTTATTGGGGTGTATACTTTTCTCGTGGAATTAACCATGTTTGGAACACCCAGGTGACAAAGTCTGGATTAAAATAACTTCTTTCATCTGAACGCGTACTTTTAGAATTCCCTCCCTGTTCCTTGTTTCCTCGACTGCACAAAAATGCAGAATTGTAATGTCAACGAATATCTTGCGACACAATTCCCCAATAAGGGCACTTCTATAAATTGTGTTTATTATTAAAGTAATTGATTACGTTTCTCTTAAACTATGCCTTGCTTGTGCTTACATAAAGTTTAAACATTTAAACATATTAAAAAAAAACAATATTGATGAATACGGTTTCATCATTTATATATAACTAGCGGGAATACCCGATTGCTAATTGCATTGTTATGATGGCTACACTTATGCATTACTGACCTGAAAATTTCATTTCTCTGTCGCAGATATTAACACTGTAAAACTCACTCTAAGACTGCAAGCCCTGTCATGCGCGTGCGTCATTAGCAGATATATGTCATTGAATTACTGATAATAGTTAATTAAGAATAGTAGTGACTATATAGAAATTTTAATTCTGGAGCAGAAAAGGTCGCCCGTTTTTTATGTTATCACTCCCGTCTTCGTAGCTCTTCTTGTGTTAGAAAAATAACAGGCTTTGGTTTTTGAAGCACTCTCGTATACTCCAGCAAAAGCTGAAAAATAAGCAATAAACATTTACAAAGTTGGTATTTCTTTACATCGGTGTAACCTCAGATGTATTATATCTAAAATTCGACGGAAAAAATTTATTATTTGGGAATCAAATCTTATGTTATTTAATGCGACTAAGATTTACGGATCGTAAATGTAATCATGTAACCTGTTTTCTTAATGGACGTAACTGCGTTTTCTTTTCTTTTTTTTATACTCATATTAACGCCAAACATGACATATCACCACTTGAACGTAAGAGACTAAAATTTAGAGCCATGCTTTGGGAAGATTAACGAGATGCTGGTTTACATTTAAACTTCTGCATATCAGGAAAATCAGGGAAGCAAGTAACAGGAAAGGAATTCCAAATTCTAGCTGTTCGAGGAAAGAAACTATCAGAGTAGAATGTTTTCTGGCATTTAGGGACCTCAAAAGCAAAGAGTGCGATTTTTTTTTTTTTTTTTTTTGCTAAGCGGGTTTGTATGGGATATGTACGTCGATGGGGGCACAAGTGTTACGAGTTCATCAGAACATATGCCATTAAAATATTTGTAAAACAGGACCAGGTAAGGAACATTGCGGAAATGGGACAGAGGTAGAAGCTGAATTGACAAAATTTGACATATGAAATTGGAGACTTTTTTAAACCCTATTCACAATGAGAGAAAAGCGATAGATATACTAGCCCAGGTGTGGCAACAATATTCCATGCATAGCAAAATGGTGGCTTTGTATGGGTAAAGTATAGTCTCACGTGTGAGTATTCTTCTAGCACGATAAAGGGAACCCATATTCTATGCAGCAGCCTTCACAATGTATTGGTCCCAGTTCATATTTTTTTTTTTTTTTTAATTCAATTTTCACCCCAAACAAGGCACAGTGCCACTTTGAAGCAGGGGGCTACTATCAGGGACTTAATTAGCGGGGTCATTATGAAGGGAGATGAGTAGAAAGATGTTTGTTGACATTACACTTGAACTTCTGCATATCGTTGCAGTTGGGAAAGCAGAATCCCGGAAGGGAGTTCCAAAGACCCGCAGTTCTGGGGAAGAAACTATTGGAGTAAAAGGCTTTCTTGCACCTAGGGATCTCTACTGTAAAGGGATGAGACTTACTAGCTTGTCGGGTTTGACGGGGGTAGTTATTATCTGTGAAGGTTGAGCTAAGATGCTTGAAGGAAGAATTCTCTGGTAATGTGTTATTTTCATGGATATCGATTGAAAAGGTTTCTTGTAATTGTTTTATGGTGTTTGTTTTCTCCTATGCTGATTTGGTTATGTGTATGCATGTCCAGAAAAACGGGTGACCTGGGTGAAGAAATAAAAGAGGAGTTAGATTTGAGATGGAAAACGAATAGAGGGAAAAGATATTGATAGAATGATATTTTGTAATCCGCCCAGATGGATCAGAAGGGGTTTATGTTGCAATAAATTTATGCATTCATGATCTGAAAGCTTCATCTCATTCTTGCAGATACTGACCCTGTGAAACTCACTCTCAAGCAACAAAACCTGTCATGCATAGGCGTCACACCCAGATATACATTATTAAATCGTTGGCAAAAGTTTATTGAGAAAAGTAGTGACTATATACAAAATTTAATTCTGGGGCAACAAAATAGTCGCTGGTTTTAATGTTATCACTCCCGTCTCCGTAGCTCTTCTTGAGCTTAGAAAAAAAGGGCTTTAGTTTGGAAACTGCCGTCGTATGCTCAGTTTGAAATAAAAAAATAAGCAATAAACACTTATAAAGTTGGTATTTGTTTTAATCAGCTTAATCGCAGATGTGTATTAAAATTCGAAGAGAAATATTCATCATTCGGGGATCAAATTGTCACTTTTGTTATTTTATTTTAACAAGATGTATAGCAGTATTCAATGTAAGCATGCAGTCCGATTACAGGCCACGAACTAAAGGGACGTAATTCTAGTTTTATTTTCACAGAGTTTTTTTTTTTCTTACGCTGACTCTTGTTGTGTGTGTGTTTTTACCTGCGAGTCACCACGTATCAAGGCTCGAATACCACCCGATGATAAGGGATAATGAATTTAAATGAGTAGTATAGTAATCGTTAATGTATAAATTGAGTCGAATTTGATTATTTGTTTATTGGATTTTGAAAGCTATGATTTTGTATTCAACCGGAGAGCAGACCAGCAGTACATTATTCCACAGAGGGAAGTTCTGCGAACTAAATTTTGTTCAAGGAATAAGCATTTAGTTTAAGGCACAGATAGATAGTGGGGGAAATCGTTTATAATGGCTGTAGCTACTCGAGTGTTTTGTATGAAAGCTTGACAAAGGGAGGTATAGATTGAAGCTCAGTCGAACTCTTGCCTTGAATAGAACTATGTAGGCATTTCTAGAAAAACGGGCTGACTTGGTGAAGAAGTAAAAATGGGTAGGAGGGGAGATGGCAGACGGGTAAGACGAAAAACATTTAATAGAAGTTATGTTAAACTTTTGCCCCGAGAAATGCTCAGTATTCCTCCTCGTTTATTTTATAAATTTGACGAAATATCGATTAGAGACCGACACCGATAGTATAATGATATGATAAACTTATCATTAAATGAAATTGACGAATGCATACTTTTGGATGTGTCTTAATATTTGAGAAACCATATTTTATTGAATCTTGTACAAGGAAATACAAAATATCATGTGACTTCCGTTGAACAGAATTTTCCAAGATGGCGGAAATGCGTCCTTCTTAAATAGATAATAAACAAAAACATCAATTTTTTTCTGCATCCGTGAAACGTATGCCAAAAGCTCTAAAATTGTTGGAGTCATGAAATGTATGATACAGGTTCAAAAACAGAACTGTGAAATATATGCTACATTCTACTAGGTAGGCCATAGCCATTGAATGTATGACAAAATTAGTCATAGAAATAAAATGAAAAATTTTCAAACGTAAAATCAGAGTAAAATATTTATATACAGTGTTTTCTTGCTTACATGTTTCTTTTAATATCTGAATGTACTGCGAAATGTTGCCTCACAAGTATCACTCAGTACGCATGTGCGTGAGGCCAAGCGCGTGATGCCAAGCGCATGACGTCGAACGATCTAGTCACGCGTAGATTTTCTTAATCATAGAAATAAAATGAATGTGTAGCATTCGAAAATTGCTTGCAGTAGGGAAGCATATTTTACAAAATGTAAAAACTTTATCGAAGTATTATTCTAATATAGTAGGTCCGTATATATAAACGAGCACGTATAACAGTTTATAATTATAAGGGGCGGAGGTCAACAATAATTAAGTTTTGACGTTTAAAATACATTAGATTTTAGTGTGGGGGTAGTAAATTTCTCCCCCTCTCCTCCCTTTTATCTTCCCCTCTCTCCCTCCCTATATCAAGATATCTTCACCCACGTCTAGCTGAATTTAATAACCCCCCCACAAACTACAATCTAATGTATTTTAAATTTCAAAACTTAATTATTGTCTATCTCCGCCCCCCTTATTTTCTCTTCCTTTTTTTTTCTCCCTCTTGTATTTCTTTTAAAATCGTTCTTCCAAATAATAATAGCAGTTTCTGTATGTCTTACGAAGCTGCTGGATCGTAAATATGGTCCGGCAACTAAAGCATATGTAACCAAACATATAAAACGGTAATAATAAATAAAACGCATATTTGCCCTGCAATAGTATTGCGCACTCTCTTCGGGTTTTACTCATCACCATGTTTGCCAAATATATATATATATCTATTATATAAAGCTGAACGTCTGTGTGTGTGTGTGTCTGGTCACGAATAGGCTCCTATATGGTTGACTATTTTTAAAAACTGATTACATATAATGATAGAAGATGTATCGAGACACAGGAATGGGTATGTTTGATTTGGCATATTGATGATCCATTAAAAGTATGGGGTCTGCGTTCGCGCCTGGTCCACAAAGTATGGAAATAAAAAAAATTGAAAATTAAAAAAAAATGTTTACAAGTGTTTTTGATATAGATGTACATAATAATACTTTGATAAGTACGTTTTAACTTAAATAGCGATAGTATAATAAAATTGTGGGGTCTGTGTTCGCGCCTGGCCTCCATAGAATGGAAATAGGCAAAAACTTTAATAAAGACTTTTGATATCTATCTTCGTAAGTATACTTTTATAATTGTGTTTCAGTTCGAAGAAATATGGTATAATAAAATTATGGGGTGTTCAGTCGCGCCTGACCTCCATAGAATGGAAATATGTCATAAAGTTTAACAAGTTTTTTTGTTTTTTTTAATATAGATCCACAGAATATTGTGATAAGTGTTTCAGTGTGAACAGGTATGGTATAATAAATTATGGGGTTTATCTATTTTGTTTTTACTTTCATCATATTTTGCTTTGGTTTTGATACCCCCAAATTCGAAGCTATCTCTTTACAACCCTTCCTTTTCATAACCTATCATACTTTCATAAATTAGAGTCCATTTTCCGAAGGCTGTTTTTGAAACCAGTCAACGACGGGTACTTTTGCTAGTGTATATATATATATATATATATATATATATATATATATATATATATATATATATATATACCCATTCGTGTGTTTACGTGTCTATTGAATGCCTATAACGTGTCTATATTTATGAGGGTGTCTAATGACGTCTAGCGTTTTATACATGTCGGTATATTCACAGATACAGTGCAAATGATATATATTTACAACAACAACGGATAACAGTCTACTGAGGTTTTAATATTTGACTAATCGGAAAAACATCGGGAAAAACATAACCTTTGGCCTTGTTTGGCAGAAAACTGTAAAGAAGGTTTATCTCAACCAATAAGTATCAGATCTGTCATTTCAGCAACTTTATTGCCGGGTGTTTCCCATTGGAAAGCTGCAGGCTTATCCTGCGTTTCTTGTATTTGATAGGTGTTGGACTCCTCGCTTTCTCGAGTGCTCCGAGCCATTATGCTTGGACGGTTCGACTCTTTTTCTGTCTTCTTCCAGCTGTAAACATTAACTGACTTAAAAACTTTAAAAAACTATTTATACAATTAAACACCTCTCTTCTAATGACGTAATCAATGCGTATGACTTATGACCATCGGCTGATGTCTGCCACATGTACTTGTCTTTCTAGCTAAAATTCCTGTTTGTGTTTTTTTTTATGAAAAGTAACATTTCTTTTCTATTTCTGACATAAACCACGAACTTTTTAAAACAACCATTGTGCTTAGCGTTAAGTAGTGGTTCCAAGTTGATGTCGCGAGCTTTTCGACTTAGCTTAAATTGCAATGGAAAATTGTGCGAATTTGTTTTTTTTTACCATCGTGTATTCAACGTTCTGAAAAGAAGACATAACTGTTTTAAAATGATAACAAGTTTAACGATAAGATAAAAGGAAACACGCTCTTTAAAATGAAGTAAAGCTATTATAACGTAAACTTATTAAAAAATACATCATTTGAAATCAAAATTAAAAATCCGACAAAACGTAATGTGAACAGACATCTCGCTGCTCAGCTCCCTACATAGTATCCCTGCAAAGTTGTTCCCAAACTCTGTTCCGTCTGCCTGCTTCCCTCCGGACTACAACTTGGATGTCTTCAAGTCCAATGTTAACAAATTCCTAATGAACCGCCCCCTTAATTAAACACTTCATCAAATCTCCACACTAACATAATGTACTTTTAATAACCCTTATCCCTGAGTGGCTTCCGGGCCTTGATAAGTGGTGATCAATGTGTAAAAAAAAAATTTTTTTAAAAATAGTAGCCCGTTACGACTTAATGGTACTATGCCTTGTTTGGAGTGAAATAAACAGTAAAAAAAAATTCTTCATAATTATCACCAATGTTTTTACTAAATTAAAATTAAAAAAAAAATGATCATCACCACTAGTCTCTTCCCTAGGGTTTATAGTCTCTCTCTTTTTCCAATAGTTTCTAACTTCCTCAAGCAATTTCCGTTTATCTTAATAAATTCTTTATGAAAAGATTATATTTGAAAAGGACAGTAAAGATAGCTTTATCTTGGTTCCATTTTTAAATCTAGTATATAAAGTAAAATCAATTTGTTTAGCGTTACTTTGTCATCGATAGCTTTCGTCCAACAAAATCGGTATTTGATTCTTGTTTGTTGGTTAGTTTTGCAACGTTTGTATATGTTATTACTGTTAATGACTAAACTTTAACAAAAATTCATTCTCCTATCTGGTTATGACTGACAGAAAAAATACATTGTTTCTAGTTATTTCACTCCCCACGAGGGCAGAGTAAGAAATGAGATGGGTTTTTAATGTAGTAAAGGCATTTTCTATAAAAAACAGACACCCACACATAAAGAAACTTTGGGTAGAGATAAAAATAACCTAATTTAAAATATTCTTCTTTGTCTGAGTTTAAATCAGATACTTTATGTTTCGGACGTTCTTAGATGATGTTTTTTATTATATATTTGAGTTGAAACTACTGTTCTTTTTTTTTCAATTTTCCCCCCAAACAAGGCACAGTGTCACTTTGAAGTAGGGGACTACTATCAGGGACATAATTTGCGGGGGCAGGGAGATGAGTAGAAAGATGTTTGTTTACATTACACTTGAACTTCTGCATATCAGTACAGTTGGGAAAGCAGAATCCCGGAAGGGAGTTCTAAAATCTTGCAGTTCTGGGGAAGAAACTATTGGAATAAAAGGCTTTCTTGCACCTAGGGATCTCTACTGTAAAGGAGTGGGACTTAGTTGCTTGTCGGGTTTGTCGGGTGTAGTTACGTCGAGAAGGTACAAGTGTTTGCAGTTCGTCAGAGCATTCTTATTAAAGTATTTGTAGAACAAGCAGAGGGATGCAACATTTCGTCGAGAGGACAGAGGCTGAAGCCTAGATGACAGTTCAGGACCTATCAGGTTGGCGACTCTCTATTTTTAAACCCTGTCAAGAAGTGAGAGACAAGCAGCAGATGCACCAGCCCAAATGTGGCAACCGTTCTCCATACATGGGTGAATGGTGGCCTTATAGATGTACAGGATACTTTAAGACGTAAGTAGCTTTCTAGCACGTTAGAGAGAACCCACCTTCTTCTTATCGTGGGTGTTTTTCTCGCAACTCATGAAAACCTGGAACTTCTCGAAGTGCTTAAGTCGGGTTTCCTTATGTCAAACTCAAAACAGTATAAGTTTCGAACAGAGCCGTGTCATTAGCTATAGAATCGAAGCTTGTTTTCATTATACTGATTTCTTGTTAGTTGAATATTCTCTGCATGAAGACGCTTCTTACTAGCTTAAATGACGTACAAATATTTTATACTTTATTGTTAAACTATGCTGAGGATATCTGTCCATCGTTTGCGAAGATGTCCATGATCATGCAATTGTTATGTGGGTTCAAAGCGGACTAATCATACCGATTCGATCTCTGAAGTCTTTCCCACATGTTCGACATCTGGAAGGTTATTTTGTATCAGAGATATTGAATATTCTTTCTTTTTTAATGCTACGTTTTCTCTTGCCTTTTTCATTGCGTGCAGATTCGGCAATTGCAGCATTTTGTAATTTGCATCTGTCTTGGGTTAGTTTTTTCCCCCATGATTTCGAATACAAACCAAACTGCTTGACGATAGTCTTAAACTGTTTCCACTGTATTCCTACGGATCTTTTTACTTTGGATGGTTCACCGTAAATAAGCTTATTTCGGAGTCTTAAATCAGGTACGCGGCATATAATGTCCGCCCAAACCGTAAAACTATACTTACTTATACATCACTGTTCAAATAAATATTGAAAATCAATATGCAATCGATATAATTAAAATCTCAAAAAACATCCGACTCCCCTAGCTTGCATCTTGTCTATCGAAAACATTGTCGTAGAAACTAGCTTGTATTTAATAAAATTAACAATCCTTTCCACAGTCGAACCATATTAAGTATAAATAAACTTCAATATTTGCTTAACTTGTAGACATAGTTTCAATCATGAAACTATGTTTTGGTTTCGGTTTCGATTCTAGCTGATGGCACTTAAAGGGCACTTAAACGTTTCTTTTACAAATAAAATGATGACTATATATTTGGCATGATATAAGATCAAGTAATTGACTCCATAATAATAAATACGAAATATTCGTGAATTAAAATGTCATATTTAAACGTACTTTACGACCGGGCAACGCCGGATACCCCATCTAGTATATTATATAAGATTTTATTGTATGCATGAAATTATCATATATACATATAGTATACGTGTTTTGCCTTGCTCGATATTATGCAACGACAGACGAATGTCTTTTATTGATATTAGATTAAATATTAATATGACGATGAAGTGCGCACTAATTTATCCCAAAATGTCGGACAAATATTCAATTCGTTTTGTACATATAAGATGTAATCGATGGCAAAATGAAATAAAAAGTAATTATTTATTCGTATTGCAGCAAATTTATGGGGAATCACTTATTTACGAGTTATGTTAGCATATCTGTTTTTGATTATTTTTATTTTCTTAACAGTTTATGGCCGCCATTCGCCCATGTATGAAGTCTTGCTGTAACATTTGGGCTGGTGTATCTGCTACTAGTCTCTCGCTCCTAGACAAGGTTAAAAAGAGGGTCACCAATCCGATACGCCCTGAACTGGCATCTAAGCTTCAGCCTCTGTCCCATCGACGAAATGTTGCATCCCTCTGCTTGTTCTACAAGTATTTTAATGGCGAATGCTCTGGAGAACTGCATACACTTGTGCCCCTACGACGTAGACACCCTCGACAAACCCGACAGCCAGCTAAATCCCACTCTCACACAGTAGAGATCCCTAGATGTAAAAGATCTTTCTACTCCAGTAGTTTCTTCCTCAGAACCGCTAAACTCTGGAATTCCATTCCAGGTCCCTGCTTCCCCAACTGTACTGACATGCAGAAGTTCAAGTGTAACGTGAACCGACATCTTACTGCCCAAATCCCAACATAGTACCCCAGTGGTTGTTGCCCCTGATAGTAGCCCCCTACACCAAAGTGGCAATGTGCCTTGTTTGGGGTGAAAATGTAAAAAAAACAAAAAACAAACAAAGTTTGATCTAGTTGAGGATGGTGCATCCGATAGGATGCAAGACATGCACGGCTACGTATCTCATATATTCCAACTGAGTAGTATTTATATGGGTTATAATCGTTCTTTTAGTGCAATTGTCTGAATCTTTTTTAGCACTTGGTTCACGGAGCATATTTGAAATTTGTTGTTACTATAGTTACTAGAACGGTATTCCTTAGATTCGAGGATCGTTTAATGTATTATATAAAACGTTGGTATGCCGTTCGATTTTATTTGTTAATTTTATCATAATTAATATCGGTCTCTCATTTAAATTACGTTGCGTCTCTCAATGCTATATGTTGTGGTTTCGATTCTAGCTGATTGCAACTAAGTCGTATTATTTTTAACTTGAAATTAATACTGCATAGTTAGTATAATATCTGTTAATTACTAGTACGTCGCTCGACAATTCTCATTAATGCATATTTCGTATTTATTATTAAACGAGTCTGTTTTCCCGGCGTTGTCCCGGTGTTTAGAAGTGTGTGTTAAGCATAAAAGTCGTAGTAGGAAGGCAGGCTCGAACCCGTACGGCAAAGGAGGAAAAGGAAGTGAAAAAAAAACGTGACGTCTCTCCTGTTGTGCCCATCGCCAAACTGGAAGTGACTCAGTTTTAAATTAAGGCAAAAAAATCGAAAAGAGAGGATAACTTTCGAAAATACCGTCGAAAAAAGCAAACCCTCCGTATAGAAAAGTGCCTAGTTCAGGGTGAATAAATAAATGTTTTGGGCAAATTACTTAATATTTGTCGTCCGAAGGTCGAGCTATAAAATTCGTTGCCTCTGTCGAAAGTTTTTGGCAGAGGTACATACATACATACATACATACATACATACATACATTTAAACAGACATACAGTAATGAGTTAAAAAGTTTATAAAAAAAATGAGTCGTGCGCCACTACCGAGAATCGAAACCAAAATATTTAACTTACGGTTTACATTTTTTATTTTGACGTTAATGCCTGAGATATAAGGGCATGTTTGCTGAAAGACTGAAAATTAAAACTGCAATTAATAATCATTATGTTACACATGCATATTCGTAATGCCGTCGTTCGACCTTCACCTGGCAAATTTTATTTTCAAAATTTTCCATCGATTTCCCCGGCTAAAACCCGATTATAAGTTTCGCATGGGTTCATATACCCGATATAATAAGTTTCATTTCTGTAGACATCAAAACGACGAAGGAGTTTGGTAGGTAAAATTTATACGTATATATGTGTGTGTATATATATATATATATATATATATATATATGTTTGTGTTTACTATGACCTTTTTACGCAAATATTACGCAAGTATAAATCATGTGGAATATCTGCATGAATATAATTACATGTAATATTTAACTAAAGATGATCATCCCATAAGAACCCCTCCCCAAAAAAAATAAATAATTGGTAATTAATTAAAATGACTGTTTTACAGAATATGCAATTTAGCTGGATCTGTTGCAGATGAATGAAATTCCACGATATCTAAATAAAAAAGGTTTTTAATATGAATATCAATACACACATAGAAAAATTATAGGAGCATAGATTGTCTTATAGGAGTATAGATTGTATTATATTATATTATACTATGTGCGAAACCCGCCGGTGACTGGGTTAAACTAGTCCAGAAATTAACTCGTGTTTATACAAGTATGGAAGGTTTTTTTTTTTTTTTTACATAGGCAACACCACATTATCAAGGCCAAGAGGCCACTCAAGGATGAGGGTTAAAGAGTGTACATTAGGAATTGGACAATATAGTAATCATTAGTAATGAAAATTTGGTAAATTTGATAACTTATATGGAACGGCTCATCAAGAACTTATTTACGTTATACTTAAAGACAACCATATTGTAGTCAGCCGGAAAGCAGGAAAACGGAAGACAATTCCACAGGCGTGCAGTTCTAAGAAAGAAGCTCTGTTCATGGAATCTACGTTTAGGTTTAGGCACAGATAAAGAGTGGGGGAAATTATTGATAGTGTTTACAGCTAGACGAGTGTTTCTTGTGAAAGTTTGGCGAGGGGGGGACCATAGATTGAAGCTCAGTCTAACACATTCCATGAAAATAACGACACATCAGAGACAAACTCGAAACTGTGAGTGGGTGTCAGTGTAAGAGATAGCGTAACCATATAGGAGCATATTCTTGGACAACAGACAGGCACACAAATAGACGTTAAGCTGTATTATATAGAGTTGTTGTTGCTAATAATAATAATAATAATAATAATAATAATAATAATAATAATAATAATAATAATTCTGAATTCGTTTGTCACCGTATCAGATTTGAACGTCATGGCATCCTTTCTAGCAAATTTCAAACTAAACGACCTAGGCTAGAATTCTAGCTGTTTTGCTTTTTATACATTTTTAACAACTTTTGAAATCACTACTTTATGTTTTTAGTGCAATATAATTATCGCTGTAATATTAAATATAAAAATCCGATTGAATTATAATATATTTAAGCGTATTTTACGACCAGGTCATGCCGAGGAGGACACAAGTTTATATTGGATATATAATAAAGAAAACTGGCTCTATAAAAGTAAATACAACATCTGCAAACTTAAAATAACATATTTAAGCGTATATTACGACTGTGCTACGCAGGAGAGGGCTTCTAGTATTTGTATTAAGTTAAGTATATCTGTGTGATTCTCTAATTGAATTCTAAATAAGTAATTTAAAGTCTCGATTTTTTTTTTTAATCCTCTTTAAAATTGCAAATACTTTATTTATGATTCCGGTACAATTACCGAGTCCATATGTGATTGCAATACAAAAATTACAAAAATCGCCCGACAGATCACAGCTGCACGTATTGCGCTATAATAGTTCAAATTTCAACATCATCATAGATTTAAGAACTAGACTACGCGTGCAATATTTTAAACACTTGTGTTTATAAAACATCAATGCGATTAAAAGTAACAATTTCCGTAATGCAATATTCTTTCGTGCGTTACATGAGTATTCTTTTACCCCGAAACAAATTTATTAAACTGATTTTAAACAAATCCCGCCGAAGAATTCTTGAACTATCAAGCGTCTTTCCATTTAAAAACCTAAAAAACAAAACAACCAATATATATATATATATATATATGTATATATATATATATATATATATATATATATATATATATATATATATATATATATATATATGACTGGCAGTACAGGCGCCGTAACTCTTTGGTAGCGCTTGTAACAATGCGCAAATAAGATCACTGATTGATGAAAAGCGGCAATTGAAGCACATATTTCTACACGAAAGTTCTATAGCAAACCGCACTTTCCTTTTTCTTTTACTTCTACTGGCGCAGTTGTCATTGCTCAAAGGCAGCGTGCGTATCGCAGATTAATCTAATATGTGTCGAGTGCAAACAGAAAAAAGCTTATAGAAGCTAAAAGTTATTTTAATAAAGAAATAGCGACAGTTAAGAGAGAATATACCGAACTCGTCAGAAAATACATTAAAGCGCAGAAATTAGTAAGTCGTGATTTCCGGAAAATCTACAACAGTGTAGTAAATAATTGGCAATCAGTTATTCTCCCCACTATCAAACAATCAGGAGGTTGTTTGCACAGTTTACCCTCACACATTGTATCCAGCAAACCTTTTGTGGACAGAAACCACACCAGCTGATCTGAAAGTCACCCCTTTTCAAGGACAGGATATCATAAAAATCTAGATACGTCAAAAAGCATGAGGACAGACTCTGTTCTGTCGGCCTGCTTCCCACCGGACTACAACTTGGATGTCTTCAAGTCCAACGTTAACAAATTCCTAATGAACCGCCCCCTTAAGTAAACACTTCATCAAATCTCCACACTAACGTAATGTACTTGCAATAACCCTTATCCCTGAGTGGCTTTCGGGCCTTGATGAGTGGTGATAACTGTGTAAAAAAAAAAGACTTGTTCCGGCTTTTATAGAAATAAACGAATTATCCACTCATTTTGCTCAGGTTCTCTCCAAACTCGTCAACAAATGCCTTAACGTATTTTGCTTTCCTGGAAAACTGCTTCTGTGCTACCGAAAGAATTGAGCTATTATATTATCGCCCCGTTAGCCTCCTCCTTCTTTTCCCCAAAATATATGAGTCCATAATTAATCAAGCTCTAGTCTTCTTCCGAAAACAACAGGAAGTTAGGCAAGCCCGTTCTACTGTAGTTATCCGAACTCTAATCCCTGAACGTATATACCACATACTGTATAAGGAGGGAGAAGCTAAGATAGTACCTATTTACTATGCCTCCCCACGGGACAGAGTTAGACACCAGGGTCGTTTTTTTAACGTGGAGAAAAGGTACAAAAATAAAAATTGTCTCGGTCGTGAAGGATTTCTCCTCCACCGAAAGAGAACAAGAAATAGAAGTGCAGCATCTGAAGAACAGATGGTGTTTATTTGCTCCCCCACCGAGCAAATTAGGCACAAGGCCGATTTTTAATGTGAGGAGTGAAGGGAGGGGGAAGGGGAAAAGGGGACCAGCTCCCGAGAGGTGGGAAATGGGAGCTGGTTAAAGGTCAGACATGTGGGGTTGCCCCCACATCTGGTCTTTGCTTGCAGTATCTGCCGGAACAGATGGTATTTATTTGCTCCCCCACCGAGCAAATTAGGCACAAGGCCGATTTTTAATGTGAGGAGTGAAGGGAGGGGGAAGGGAAAAAGGGGACCAGCTCCCGAGAGGTGGGAAATGGGAGCTGGTTAAAGGTCAGGCATGTGGGGTTGCCCCCACATCTGGTCTTTGCTAGTCATAGCTAGTCATAGCTAGTCATAGCTTGCAGTATCTGCCGGAACAGATGGTATTAATTTGCTCCCCCACCGAGCAAATTAGGCACAAGGCCGATTTTTAATATGAGGAGTGAAGGGAGGGGGAAGGGAAAAAGGGGACCAGCTCCCGAGAGGTGGGAAATGGGAGCTGGTTAAAGGTCAGGCATGTGGGGTTGCCCCCACATCAGGTCTTTGCTAGTCATAGCTAGTCATAGCTAGTCATAGCTTGCAGTATCTGCCGGAACAGATGGTATTTATTTGCTCCCCCACCGAGCAAATTAGGCACAAGGCCGATTTTTAATATGAGGAGTGAAGGGAGGGGGAAGGGAAAAAGGGGACCAGCTCCCAAGAGGTGGGAAATGGGAGCTGGTTAAAGGTCAGGCATGTGGGGTTGCCCCCACATCTGGTCTTTGCTAGTCATAGCTAGTCATAGCTTGCAGTATCTGCCGGAACAGATGGTATTTATTTGCTCCCCCACTGAGCAAATTAGGCACAAGGCCGTTTTTAATGTGAGGTAAAAACCAACTCCCCTAAAAGTAGGCAAAAAGGGGGCACTCTGGTTACCAAAAATAATAATTGTCCCAGTATAGAGGGTTTCCCCTCCATTGACTGGTACAAATTATCTTAAGTGCAGTATCTGCCGGAACAGATGGTATTTATTTGCTCCCCCACTGAGCAAATTAGGCACAAGGCCGTTTTTTATGTGAGGTAAAAACCAGCTCCCCTAAAAGTAGGCAAAAAGGGGGCACTCTGGTTACCAAAAATAATAATTGTCCCAGTATAGAGGGTTTCCCCTCCATTGACTGGTACAAATATCTTAAGTGCAGTATCTGCCGGAACAGATGGTATTTATTTGCTCCCCCACCGAGCAAATTAGGCACAAGGCCAATTTTTAATGTGAGGAGTGAAGGGAGGGGGAAGGGAAAAAGGGGACCAGCTCCCGAGAGGTGGGAAATGGGAGCTGGTTAAAGGTCAGGCATGTGGGGTTGCCCCCACATCTGGTCTTTGCTAGTCATAGCTAGTCATAGCTTGTAGTATCTGCCGGAACAGATACTACACTTTGATCTCGGCCAAAAGGTCAATAGCAATAGTAGCCCTATATATATATATATATATATATATATATATATATATATATATATATATATATATATATATATATAAGGCTTTTGACAGGGTATGTTACGATGGTCTTCTGACGAAAATTAGCTTATATGTCATCACTAGACGAATATTCAAAATAATTATATCCGTCCTTAATAAGAGAAGAATTCTGGTTGTCGTCGATGGTCGCACGTAAAAACAATATGATATAAATGCGAGTGTACCTCAGGGGTCGATGCTTGGAATTTTATCACTTCTTATATTCAGAAATAACCTCATTGATAAAATTGTCTCTGGGATATGTATAGATGCTGACGACACTACGCTCTATAACAGGCACGAGGGAAAAACGAATGAACACATATCCCAGGCGATGGGGAAGCCCCTAGTAAAAAGAAAAAAAAAACATCAAGTCTGTTATAGAATGGAGTCAAAAATGGATGGTAATGTTCAATGCTGTTAAGACTAAGCTCGTTTCCTTTAATAATTACAAAAAACCTTCACAACCACCAATAATGATAATAATGATAATAATAATAGTAATAATAGTAATAATAGCTAATGATGCATTACCTGAAAATACTTCGTTCAAACTCCTCGGCTTAATGTTTACAGGGAACATGAGTTAGAACAAATGCATTGAAGACATTGCAAATGCTGCTTCAAAGTTGTTTGTTTGTTTTTGTTTTACGGCATATCAACTCTTTTCAAGTTATTTAATGCCGAATCCAGTGATTTTGAAGAACAATTTTTTTTAATAGAGTATATTTGTTTTTTTTTTGTTTTTAAGTCGGTTTCTATTTAACCCATAGTTGGGACCCTAACAGGTACTACCAGTCCGGGTCAGAGTGAACCTGAGAGCAATGGTAATTAAAGAGTGGTTCCACACTCCTCAAAGCCCGCAAGCTGGGACCTTATCATCATATATAGTTTAAGGTCATATTCAGTACCTTGCTGCAAGGAAGGTGAGATCTATCTACCTTGCTAGAAAGTTACTTACGCCTGAAAGTATCGTGTACATCTACAAAGCAACCACACGTTCATGTAAAAAGTATTGTTGTCACATTTGGGCTTGTGCATCTGCTACTAGTCTCTCAATCCTGAACGGGGTTCAAAAATAGAGAGTTGTCAATCTAATAGGTCCCGAACTATAAGCTAGGCTTCAGCCTTTGTCCATCGACGAAATGTTGCAACCCGTCTGCCTATTTTGCGAGTATTTTAATGGTAGATGTTCCGGCGAACTTCAAGCCCTTGTACACCCTCAGCTTAAATAGCTCCAAAAATCCCACCAGAAGCAAAATCCCACCTCTACACAATAGATGTCCCAAGATTCCAGAAAGCTTTCTACTATAATAGTGCTTCCCTAGAAGTGCTAGTGTTAGAATTCCTTCCAATTACAAGATTAATGTAAACAAACATCTTGCTGCTCAACTCCCTACATAGTATCCTTTAACTGTACGTCCCAGATAGTAGTCCCCTACATCAAAGGGGCAGTGTGCCTTGTTTGTAGTGAAAATGACATAAAAATATACAATTATAATATATATACACATATATATACAGTATATATACTTATTTATATTATATATATATATATATATATATATATATATATATATATATATACTATATATAGTGCGGCCAAAAAGAAGGCATATTTCAATTAAGCTTCAAATATGAACAGGTAAAATTATAAAGGAATAAATGTGCATCAAATAAGGTACTGGCTATTTAAACAGTTACATTCAATTTAGCTTAAATTTGTGGTTTTTGAAAGTCAGCAACCTTTTTGTGGGCGAAAACTACTTAAACTTTTCCACATGTCTGAATACCCTATATATTAAATTTACAATCTGTGGATCAAAATTTGTTAAGTATGTAGGTTGAGAATTGTCTTCACACACACATTCTCAATCTGTAGATATACAGAGAATAAGCAGTGTGAACACTAGCGGCTCATATTAATCTCGTCATGATTTATGGAGATTTTGCACTCGTATCAAGAAAGCATCTTATTTTACTTTTTAGTTCCTGTGTAAATAATTTTTATATTTTGGTTTTGAACTCCTCAGACGATATCGACGTTGCAGTCTTATAATAGACAAGAATAGATTTCATAATGCGTCATCCACTCCAAATGTTGCATGATAGAAATGAATGCTAGGTTGGTTCTTGAATTTAAACTCAGCGAACTGGAAGACATCGAATGATGCTAAAACATGCGAATGTAGACGAAATCGAAATTAGACGATTCGAAATTCATTTCAGTCTCTGATATTTTCTTATATTTTTTACAAGGAATGTTCCAAAAATTCTCAACACAAACATTGGATAAGTTCTTGGTTAATGTGACTGCTGGCCATTAGGGATTTTTTTGTGCATATACGTTGAAACTTTATTCCTATACGAAAAAAAAAACATATGCAATTGTGTAAGCTGAAAACATAACAGATCTTTCCATATCTAGTTTTCACAAAAAAATGTACTTAGCATTATTTCCTGGCCCGGGCTCAAACATCAAAGGTGTAGTATCTGTTTCGGCTGACGCTGCACTAAAGACTATATGTGAGGGCAACCCCACATATCAGACCATTGATATTGTAGTAATCAGTTTTGGTTAATGTAGGGGAAACCCTTCATTCCAATTGTCACTATCTAGTTCCCTCTCGGGTGAAACTGGCCCCCCTCCCTTCACTCTCCACATTAAAAAAAAACGGTCCTGTTCCTAATTTGCTATTTAGAATTATGTTTTTTTTTGTTTTTGTTTTCTTTTACACAGTGATCACCACTTATCAAGGCCCGGAAGCCACTCAGGGATAAGGGTTATTGCAAGTACATTACGTTAGTGAGGAGATTTGCTGAAATGTTTACTTAAGGGGGCGGTTCATTAGAAATTTGTTAACATTGGACTTGAAGACTACCAAGTTGTAGTCCGGAGGGAAGTAGGCAGACGGAACAGAGTTCCACAGGAGTGCAGTTCTAAGAAAGAAACTTTGTTCAGTGAATCCGCGTTTTGATTTAGGCACAGATATAGAGTGGGGGAAATTTTTCACAGTGTTTTCAGCTAGACGGGTGTTTTTCGTAAAAGATTGGCGAGGGGGGACCAGAGATTGGAGTTCAGACGAGCATCTGCCATGGAAATAACGATAAAACAAGGACAGGCTCGCAACGTCTCTTCTGTGGGAGAGAGGTTGCAGGGTAGAGAAAAGGGCATCCCCCACTAAGCCACGAAGTCTATTTTCTACTCTGTCAAGGCAGGATAAATGTTATATTCGAAATCGCTATCTGAATATGAATCCAATTGATTTAAGGAGCTAAATTAAAATACACGAAGGTTAATGATTAGATATATAGATTTCAGCGCAGAAAATAGCAATTGGTCCCTCTTTTTTAGAAACCCTGCTCATTGAATGTTTGAGCCAAAGGATAAAATAATAGAACCACGAAAGTAAATCGAGGGTTCACTTTCGACTGCCGTAATTTCTTCAAATCAATCACTCTGAGGAAGTTTTCGATTAAAGACAAAACGCCATTGAATATATAAACAATATTCAAGGTTCGATTTTATACATACACGTTTTGTTTAACTTTATTCCAATTTTTTTTTCAAACTAGTTTCATTCAGCATTGATATTCTCGTTGAAGTGATAGCTTGCCTTCACTTGTTACGAGGTGTGGTCAATAAGTTTACAGACATTTTGCGTATGAAAATTTTTATTGATAGTACATACATGAAACTCTAGTTCCTTTCGAAGTAATCTCCTCCGTCTGCCATGCACTTGTACTGTTCCAACAACTTCGGGAAGACTCCATTTAATTTATAGTATGTAAGTATGTTAGTGATCCTTTACACATCCTATTTCATCTCCTCAATTTTCTCATAACGACAGTTCTTGAGCTTAGGAATTGCCCAAAAGTCACAGAGAGCAAGGTTTGGACTATAAGGAAAGTGAGGAACTGTCTTGATGTTCATCTTTGTTAAATAGTCTGTAACAAGCAAATCTTCCGCATCTTCAGTCTATCCGAGAAAATTCTGTATACAGTTCCCACACTGACATCAAACTGTGCATTTATTGCCTCTCTAGACACACGACGACCATAATTAATAAAATTGCTTCCACACTTCTCATCTTTCCTCGCAACTCCTCACCTTTCTTGAATCTCTTATGCCACTCAAAAACTGATACTTGATTCATGCAAAATAGTCTAACAGCTTTCTGAATCATTCCATATATTTCTGCATTTTTCCAAGTTTAAAAGAAAATTTTATTGCATGTCATTCTTCTTAAGTGTCTTCATGTTTGAAATTCAACAGTTGCGTTAATCAGGATTTATACAGCGTGTTTCATTTCCAGCTGTAGCTGTTCGTTTGAATGTGCAATCGTAAAAACTGGTCAGTCATATCATAAGATGTAGAGCAATAGCATATTCAATTTTCAAACGTCTGAGACAATTTAAAATACTTGTACAAAAATGTCTGGATACTTATTTATTGTGTGTGTCGCAATGTTTCTCAATTACATTTCATCTTTTATTCATAGCAATCTCTTAATTTATAAAGAGCATATAACAAATTATTTACAAAAGGTTATATTCCAAATTTTTTTATTGTTGATCATCTTGCTATTTATTCCTTTAAGTACGTTTGCCATACACTATTCTTTACAGCACCTTTTTCGTAGTGCAAAATCAATGGATTTATTTCGCCCTTAGAAGAACAACACTTATCAGATAAAAAAATGCATATGCGTATGATTACAAAATACGAAAATTGGGAGAGAAGTTGCAGTTACCTTTCAATTCCATTTTATTACGCCACGTTTTAATGTTTGAGTAAACTCACCAAATTTTAATTTCTGAATCATTAAATTGCCTTCATTTTGATATAAATTAATCAAATATTTATTGAAGATTTTATTAATTTATTATTCATAATAAGTAAATACTTAAGTAATATTGATGACTGTAAAAACAATAATATATATATATATATTTATTTTATATGTATATTTATTTTATATGTATATTTATTTGATATGTATATTTATTTGATATGTATATTTATTTGATATGTATATTTATTTTATATGTATATTTATTTTATATGTATATTTATTTTATACGAAACTAATTGCGTAATTTAATCTTTTTGTTTCCAGCGATAACTTTTATTGACTAGACCCGAATGTTGCATACTTATAAATTTGATTTATTACATATGTAAATGTTTTTAAAATTTATTTCTACATAACCGAAAATCTTTTATTGGGATTTAATTAGTAGTAATGATTCATTTTTAACTTTAATTTAGGAAAGCTCTTAAATTTTATTCATCACATATTTATAATCCATTTAATGGCGAAAATTCATTTTCTATATTAAATCGAGTTATTTCCCTTTATTCAATTTCATTTTTAGATTAAATGGAGTTCTAACTGTATTATCTCGTTTAATTGTTTTTATTTATATTATGTGTTTAGTAATTCAATTATATTATTTAATTAAAATATTTGATAATATTATTTCTGAGATTTAAATTTTACTATAAACTAATATATATTTATATGAGTTTTATCTATCAATGACCTCAGTTTTAATTATAACTGAATAAAGTAATGATTCCATTGTATATTTATTAGTTTTTCTTCCATAATTCTACTTCCTCTAGTCTAATTTATTGAATTTAAATAATGTGTAATTTTTTTTGTTTGTATTTTTAATATATTAAAATTATATCTAATAGTAAAGTCAGTTGAAAATTCTCCTGAACAGATGTTGCGTTAACAAAATATTTAATATTATTTAAGCTATACTTTCGTATTAAGATTATTTGTTGTTAATTATGATTGCGATATATATCAATTCAATTCTGGCTTGGTGAATTACGTTGGGTCACACAAGGTTAGACAAGACAAACACTTTTGTAAAGATGTGCTGCCATCCAGACCACCCACATATTGTTATAATATCTGTGGACTGCTGTATAAATCTGCAAGCGGGATAACAGGACTCTCAAAAATAACTAATATATAGGGCAATATGAGAAAGAAGCAAACATAGAAAAAGGCAGTAATCCCAATGACGCTGGGTTAAACATAACAGAAAGAGAACGATTGCGAAATCCCAAAGTCTTACATATGACATGAAAAGAAACTGAAATCTTAAAAAGATTCCCACCATTCCAGTTATTATTAGTGCAACTGGACTCATGAAAAAGATGTTCATAAAATAGCCTTGTTAATATCCCCGGTGGACCAAGTGCAAGAGAGATTCAAACAATTGAATATAAAGGGACGCTCCGAATAATAAAAAAGGTCTCTGGGTTGGAAGATCTGTTAGCGGGTTAGTGTTTGACATCCGGCAGGATTATGCCACCCAACTTGAACAAACTGACAAGAAAATTAATTTTTAAAAAAGAGAGAAACAATTAATCCCTTCATAAGAACCAGTAAATATTGGCAAATTTCGCTGCCATATTTGCGAACTATTATGCAAGAGTATAGCTGGACGAAAGAGCCACCTCCGTACCGAAGGACGTCTGCCGACATCAATCTGAAAGAATGGCAAGCTTCTGATTTGGTTTGGATTGGTTTAGTTGTTTTGTTTGACGGCATATCAACCCTTTCCGATTTATTACATGTCGAATGCAGTTATTTTGGAAAGAGTTTTGATGCTTCCAGTTCTTTATATGTTTGAATATTTATTTGTAGAGTTCAGTTTGATCGTTTTGTTATACGGCATATCAATCCTTTTCAGGATATTTAATGTCAAATCCAGTTATTTTGGAAATAGTATTCATGTTGCATCCAGTTATTTTGTAGAAGGTTTTTATTCTTCAAGCATTTTTGTGTTTCCAATGGCTAGTTTGTTGTGTTTGGTTTGGTTTGGTTGTTTTATGGTGGATTTTATCGTTTTTGTTCTCTGCTCTGCAGAACATTAATGGGTTTTGCAATGGAAGAGGGAAAGGAGTTACAGCAATAATGTTTGGTACATTTTAAGGAAAATGTGGGTTGTTTTTTTATTATTATTTTGCAGAACATAATTAAGATTTGCAAAAGGAAGTAGAAAAAAAAGCACCAATGTTAGGTGCATTTTCGCCTCAGGAAGCCATCATCTTCAGACAGTTTGATCTGGTAGCACCAGGGCAAACTTCTGTCGAGGAGTATATATATATATATAATCACACACACACACACACACACACACACACACACACACACACATGTATATATATATATAAATATATATATATAAATATCTATAATCTGGTTACTTTTAATGCATCTAAAACTAAGCTCCTATCCTTACATCATCAACGCTCTGATCCTCATCTGACATCAATTGAAAAAAATGGTTCTCGTCTAGGGAACCTCCATGTTTTGATAAGCTTCTGGACTTGATATTTCCTCCTTGCCTCAAATGAAACACGTCATCAAGTCAGTTGCCAAGGTCGCTGGAAAAATGGAAGGATCCTTCTACCGCTCCAGAAGATATCTCACTGCTGATGCAATTCTCTATCTATATAAAAGCCAAGTACCTCCAAGGATGGAGCACTGCTGCCACATCTGGGCAGGAGCTGCTAAAAACAGCCTATCTTGCCTGGACAGAGTAGAAAATAGACTTCGTGGCTTAGTGGGAGATGCCCTTTTCTCTTCCCTGCAACCTCTCTCCCATATAAACCAGGATATAGGTTGCGAGCCTGCCTTTGTTTTATCGTTACTTCCATGGCAAGTGCTCGTCTGAGCTCCAATCCCTGGTCCCTCTCGCCAATCTTTTACGAATAACACCCGTCTAGCTGAAATCACTGTCAAAAATTTCCCCACTCTTTATCTGTGCCTAAATCGAAACGTCGATTCCATGAACAAAGTTTCTTTCTTAGAAGTTCACGCCTGTTGAACGCTCTTCCGTTTGCATGTTTCCCACCTGACTATCACCTGGATGTATTAAAGTCCAACATAAACAAATTCCGATGGACCACCCCCTTAAGTAAGACATTTTATCAAATCTCCAATACTAACGATTACTACGATACTATCGGATTGAATACTGTACACACAATAACCTTTATCCTCGAGTGGTTTCCGGGCCTTGATAACTGGTAACTACCATATATAAAAAACTTTTTTATGCAATTTATATTCATAGTTGTTTTATGCATTAACCTGCAAAAATTATGATATATCTAATGAGGAGAAATTGCATTTTCGAAACTTCGCGGAATTAAGTTTTTCAAGTTTATTTGTACTGCTTGCCCGATAATTAAACATTCGGTGTACCTTTTTTATGTTTTTTTTAAATTTGAATTCATTTTTAATCATAAGATTTTTCTAATATATATATATATATATGTGTGTGTGTGTGTGTGTATACATATATGTATATATATATATATATATACATATACATATATATACATATATATTTATGTATATATATATGTATGTATGTATATACACTTTTGATATGCATTTTACAAAAACCTTATAGGAAACAGCTAAATTCAATATTGATATTATCCTTAGGGAAGACATGCACGTATCTCGTTTGCATTCTGTAGAAAATGGCCTCACACTACCCTTCGTTTTCATTAACTTCATTTCATTTTTATTTGTTTTTACTCTGATATCCTCATTAAATTCATCAAAAATGCTCATTAAAATTGAAATGTAATTTAGGAGAGTTTTCTAACTCGATAAACATTACGTTCTCCTGATTCGTTAACTATTGAAAGCTGTTTCAACGATAGTGATATACGTCCTTTACAAAGGCAAGTATAGATAATGGAATTTTAGCGACGGAAGTTTTAGAGTCGTCACAACCGAACACCAGTTGAATCTATATACGCCTGTCATTCATATTTAATGAGGTGTGGAATGCGTTGCTATATATAAAAAATAAACAATTAAAGTGATCGATCTTTAATGTGTTTTTATTTTGTTTAACCGCTGATGATTTGAATGAACTCTAACGCCATTTTCTTAGCAGTGAAAGATCAATCAACGCCATGGTATATCCCTGTGTAGTATACATATACATGTGTGTGGGAACATATATATATATATATATATATATATATATATATATATAACTACTTAATTTACTCACATAAAATTAATATACGAAAGTATAGATTTATGCGTAAACTTTAAGTATTTACGTCAAAAGTGCTCAATACGTAGGTAGAGCTAGTTAGTAAGTTATAAAATGTATATGGCGATTATGCTACACTGAATATTCAACAAACTACTGCTTATGTAAAGACAATCTAATATATTTATATATATATATATATATATATATATATATATATATATGTATAATTATATATATATATATATATATATATTCCTGTGGAAATAATTTTGTTCAATTATATTTCCTTATATATACCAATGCTTATATAACGTGGGAATGTTTGTGCGGACAATTCTCAACCTATATACTCCACGATTGTTTCATTTCCAGACTTTAAATTTAGTACATAGGCTATTCAAACACGTATAAAATTTTCAATCCGATTACACCCGGAAAAAATATCATTTGTTTTCATTTTCAATTTGGTCTCCTAAGCAGTATGTTTCGCAGGCGAAAAATAAAATCAAAGTGTGCTAGAAACCCAAATATCCCATATATCAAAATTCAACTCCGTAGCATTTTCGCACACACACAGACAGTCACTATATATATATATATATATATATATATATATATATATATATATATATATATATATATATCCGTGTGCCGGAATATTTTCATTTTAAATTCAACGCAACTATGTAGATACTATGCGTTAAGCGAATTCAACGTAATTGTGAAATGAAGCAGATAAGATACAAAGAATTAATAAAAAACGTTTTAGTAATTAATTAGCGATCGCTTTTTAAATGAATATGCAAATTAGTTATTTTTCATGTAGTCGCTCGTATATCTATGACTGAGTATCTTTAGAACTTCGCTTCAATATTTTATAACATGGAAAGATTACAGGGTAATACCTGTTCTGATTCGACACTTAAGTTAATTTTTCATTAGTCAATGGAGGAGAAATGCTTCTATACTAAGGCATTTTTTTTCTTTTTTGCCTACATTCTGAGTGCCGTTTTTGGGGAGCTGGATTTCTTCCGCATTAAAAAGGACCTTGTGCTACATTTTTCTTTCGTGGCGAAGCAAATAATTACCTAAATACTAATGAAAAAATATTTGGTATTCCTGCTGAAATCACAGTGTATTATACGTTCTAATTCTGCACGTAAGGTAATTTGTCCTTGGTTAATGAAGAAGAAATCCTTCTTCACTAAGACAATTGTTATGTTTGCCTACTTCCAGTGTGTCATTTTGGGGGAGCTAGTTTTGCTTCATATTAAAAAAAGACCTTGTGTCACGTTTTGATTTCGTAGGGAAGCAAATTATTACCAACAGTAACAGTAGGCGGAGTGATAGGAAAACTCAACTTTATAGATATTTGGATTTAGATTCAAGCATATTCCTGTATTTTATGTTTATGAAGTTTCTAGTTTCGCCTAAACTTGAATCTTTCTCTCGCAGAATTAACGACTTCATATTTACTGATTAGGAAAAGATACGAGCGTGCCTATAGCACACCATGTCACACGAATGCGTACTAAACGATATTTTTGACGCAACATGTGCTAATGCGTCAAGATATTAAAAGAAAAACGTAAGAAAGAAAATAAAATTTATATTCATGCTAGTATTCCCGGTAACCCTTAAAAGTTGAAATGAAAAATGTTCAAAATAAAAAGTGGTTTTGCGATTATATTGTCTTTTATTATCTTGAGAAACCTTTTTAAGTAGTGAGTGGAAAAATAAATAAACTCAGGAAGCCTTAAGAGCACTATTGTATCCACTAATTAAAATAAAGGATGCCCTTTCTAAAAACACTACAAAAACAAAGGTTTTACCTTCCCAATCCTTTAAGAGAAAATCTTTTTTAAGTAAGGCCCCCCCAAAAAAATCGTCAGAATCCACAGGAGCGCTACTAAAAATAGTAAATATGATTATAAATATGATTATAGTTATATATTGTATATCATTATTTTAATTAGTTTTTTTTTTTTTTTTACTCAACGGAGTTAAATTACATTTATTTGTAAGGAAAACACGTTAAAATAAGTTAAAACAAAAAAATATTGTTGATCTCTTGGATGCTTTGAATAGCTGCTGACTTAAGACGGAGCAGCAAGGAAATAGGAAAGAACACAACTTTTTGGAAACAGGAATCAGAAACCGAATGAACAGTTTAAACGCCTAAACAAAAAAACTGATCTAAGTTTTGAAATTATATAGATTTTACTCGAATTTTACGTTTGATTATTAATCATTAGTTTTTATTCGAATTATTGTTTTCAACGTTTTAATCTAATATTCGAATACGATCGATCTGTGTGCGCTTTTTTAACAGACTGGGTATTTGCGCGTGGGAAAATATCTGCAGGAACTGTAGCATAGCTGGCTTGCGAACATATTAGCAACAGTAGCCGAAAAAACACATATGCAAATTAGGACGAGTGCGCGAAGGAGGAAAAGAACGTGAACAAAAAGTCTCGCTGTTACATCCATCCTCAAACTGGAATCGGCGAAGGTTAGTGAATCGGGAAAATATCGGCGAAACAAGCGACCGCACCCTGTAGAAAAGTGCCCAGTTGATGGTGGAAGAATTCATGTTTTTAGCCGATTTTTCGATGTTTCTCGTCCGAAGGGTCGTGGTTCAAAATAATACGAGTGAAAATCCGTCGCCTCTGTCAAAAGTTTTAGGCAGTTTTACATACATACATACATACATACATACATTTAAACAGACATGTGAGATTTATATTATAGACAAGACTCGGTGCCCGGTATTGCCCGGGTGTCTGTAGGTGTGCGTTGAGCAAAAATAAATAAATAAAGTGCTAGTAGGCTAGCAGGCTCGAACCCGTGACGCGAAGGCGGAAGAGGAAGTGAAAGAAAACCTGACGTCTTGCTCTACCCTACGACACGACCGGAAGTGTAAAGCGTTCAAATTTAACGTAATCAATCAAAATATAACTTGCGAAATGGCATTGCTTTTAAACCTCCCACGAAAGTCGTTCTTCATCCGGGGCAAAAAGCAACTCCTCAAAAATAGGGGGAACTCTGGCAGTATAAAAATATATTTTTTTTTTTTACATAGGCATCACCACATTATCAAGGCCAAGAGTCCACTCAAGGATAAGGGTTAAAGAGTGTACAGTAGAAATTGGGCAATATAGTAATCATTAGTAATGAAAATTTGGTAAATTTGATAACTTATATGGAACGGCTCATCAAGAACTTATTTACGTTAGACTTGAAGACAATCATATTGCAGTCAGCCGGAAAGCAGGAAAACGGAAGACAATTCCACAGGCGTTCAGTTCGAAGAAAGAAGCTTTGTTCATGGAATCTCCGTTTAGGTTAAGGCACAGATAAAGAGTGGGGGAAATTATTGATAGTGTTTACAGCTAGACGAGTGTTTCTTGTGAAAGTTTGGCGAGGGGGGACCATAGATTGAAGCTCAGTCGAACACCTTCCATGAAAATAACGATACATCAGAGACAAACTCGCAACATCTCTTCTGTGAGATAGAGGTTGCAAGGAAAAGAAAAGGACATCTCCTACGAGGCTACGAAGTCTATTTTGAACTCTATCAAGGCAGGCCAAGTCCTTTCTAGCAGCTCCTGCCCAGATGTGGCAACAGTATTCCATCCTTGGACGTACCTGGCTCTAGTAATTGTCTCAATGCGAAGGATATCCCCTTACATTGACCAAGATCTAATTACAGATCAAATACTCCCCGTCCGAAATACCAGGCGACAGCTGGTTTCATTCGATTTTTTACCCTTTATTTATACGAAAAAGACAAACACTCGAAACGAGAGAATTCTTATAACTCGGTCAAGTAAAGATAAAGATGTCCGTTTGCAAATCTGAGATATTACGATCGAGGAAGTATTAGAAAACTTATCCCGGAATCAAACCTTGATGCAAAAGCCTTTTGTGGATATACACAAACGCGCGCGCTTATTTTTACCTTTTGTATATTAGAGGGAAATGAAATTTAGACAGTTATATTGAATCTTCAGGATTATCTCTCTTTAAAAATGCGGTGAATCTATTTTTGAATCTGTCTCTAGAAAAGAAAAAGACTGTATTTCAAAACTTATGAGAGATGAATTTAATTACATTTTTTTTGTAAATTAAATATAGTGCACCTTATTAGTCGTTAATTTTTGTCACATAAGTAAGTTTTTAATTTAGTTAGATTTTAAGAAGTGGCTCTTTTGAATCTGTTTTTTTTTTTAATTTTTCTTAATAGCCTACGTTCAAAAAGTTAAAAGATGTATTTCTTTTAAACCTATTTTATTTTGAAAACTTTCATCGTTTTTGGTTTGATTTAGAACAAAATAAAGTCTCAAAATTTATTTTGGAGGTATTAATGAGCTTTAAATATCGCTGATCAAAAAATTTATTTCTCTTTTGGTCTGAGCTGGTTGTGTCCAACTTTTGCGGCACCCATGATTATACGAATCGACCCTATGACCCTTAGTAGACTTTGAGTTTGAAATGTCTGATCCATATAATATACAGACGCCCTCTCTTCACTTGATCGAGGCAGGAACTCTTGCATTCTGGTTCTGCACAGTTTTCAAAATTAATAATATGCAAAACTGATGGCAAGAATGCATCTTCCATGGCAGAAAAACCAGAAATCCATGTCAAATAGCAACGATTAAGCCGTGTTTCCAGGCACAATATTCTCATTAAATACTGCCTATAGAGATATAAATTAATCAGTGTACGTGATTTTTGGAATATGATAATTGAAAAATAATAATTGATGAATATACATGATTTTTGCAATATGACATATTTGTTCCATGTTGATTACGTAACACTTAAATAATTTACGTGGTTTTTCGAATAAGATAAATGAGAACTAAACATGAATTGATCAATGTACGTGAGTTTTGGAACATGACAAATAAGAAAAAAAAGGAACTGATTATTGTGCGTGATTTTCAGAATATGACATTTTTGTTCCGTGCTGGTTACATAACAATTTCTGGCTTAATACCGTGATTTAAAAAAAAGAATAAACATAAAACATTACTGGATCAATGAACGTGATTTTTGGAAAATGACAAATAAGCACCAAAAATGAATCGATTATTGTGCGAGAGTTAAAAGATGCAACGTTATTCTTGTGTGAAAATGAGCACAACAAATAAACAAGATCAAATCCACTGTACAAGCGTCGTTCATAAAATGAACTCTCCAATTTTTAACTCAATTTGTTGAAGACATACAAAGACGAGTGCAATAAAACTGAAACTAAGGACATTTTATGCTTTACAAGTTTCTTTTATCCATCGTCACCATTATTCTAAATGCAACTTTGCCAGTCCATAGCAGTAACTGTTTTCTTAGAGTCTGACACCGTCAATATATGCAACAGAGAGATAATACTTCAGGTCATCATGACGATGTAATTTGCAATCCGCCTGATCTATTCAAGCTGAATAAACAATTAGAAGGAATTAGTTTTGGAACCACATTCGTATATACAAATACACACTTTTTGGGTCCTGCAAGAGCAGCCTGGGTTGACTATCTGTCTTGTTTCCATAGATATAATAGTGCTGTCGAGTAATTTAGTTTTAAAGTGTTCCTATTAAAGATTTTGTGCAGTCTGTGCTTTTCTGGGAAATGCTTATCTAGAAGTCTAAGGAAAAGGAATTCGTTTTTCAGGGTGTCCAGTAGGAAATCCTGAACTAGATTACAGACACGTATTGTCATACGACCCATCGCGACATCAAAACGGTCTTCAGGATTTTATTTATTTATTTTTTACCCATGTTTTACCTTAAAACAATAAGAGTGTTTGCCTTGCTTGCATAATAGTTTCCTTATCTATCTCACTTATACGTATATATTTTGATATGTATATTACTCACCAATTAATAAAGAAATTCTGGAAAAAAAATCTATGAGAGATTAAGATAGCAGTCCGAAAATAAATAAAATAATAAACTATTTTCATTATGAATAACTTAAAAAAATATTTTATAATGAAAAAAAAAACAGTTGGCCACATTAATTCCTCCTTACAAAAGCATAAATTTTGTCTTGTTTTTTGGAAGGGTTCCATTTAAACAAACTGAGGAACAGCAACGCGTGGTCGGTTATGATTAGCAAATAAATATAAAAAGGTATTAATAACATTGGTAATAGTTTTTATAATAATATCCCTAATAATATTATTGTTTTTATTTACTTGTCTCCCCTCACTAGGACAGAGTTAGATACAAAGTAGATTTTTAATGTGGAAAAAATCCAGCTACCACAAAAAAAAGAAACTCTGGATAGAAACAAAAATAAAAATTAATGAGTGGACTCAACAATAAGTGTAATGTTTTTATACTTGTTTTATTATTTGATACTTTAAATTTGAAATAAATTTTTAAAAAATTAATAGTTTATAATTTGAATAAAATAAAATACGCATCAAGTGTGCTTGAAAGCCAAATCATAACGTAATATTAGGAAAATAAACAAATATTTTACTTGTTTGAAATTTATCACAAATATATTTCAGAGGTATACTCCATCTTCAGTGTGTTGTTTTTTTTTTATTTTTCTTCATTAAAGTTTATAGTTTATAATACGTGCCTATTTCGAAGTCTGTTTTATACTTTGCTAAAATAAGGAGCATCGTCTTGGCGCGCATCGCAGCAAGTGACAACAATTCTCCATTTTAAAACATGTATGTGTCTTATATGTAGAAGAAAGCAACAGAATCGGGAGATTATATATATTTTATCGGCCTTGTGCCAGACTCGACAAGCGTTATTTACTCGGTATCTTGTTTTGTCTCTTGAGAGCATAGTTTACGGTTAGCTTCGACAACTTTAAAAGGACGTAAATAATTGAGAAAAAAACAGTGTAACGTTGTTTTTTTTATAATATATTTCGCGCAATAAGAAAGCCTTCTCCCGTGTGAGTTCTCAAACCTGATGCCATTTTGTGTCGTTTGCACGGTCATCTTCATCGGCAGAAAGGTTGACAATTCAATTTGTTGCAAGAAGTCGAAACTCGAATTCCATTTTTAGACACGTCGTTAAAACGGAACGAAGTGCTGCGCCGTTCACTTGTTCGTGTTTTCAAGTAGTTTCTAGACAATAAAAAGTAAAATAAAAATAACTAAACCGAACAACTAAAGAGGGTTTGATTTAATAGTTTATATGTTATATGTATATATGTGTGTGTGTGTTTCGTATATATATATATATATGTGTGAATAAAAAGGAAAAACCTAAAAGAGTAAAAACAAAATTTAATCAACGTTTCGTCCCCATTTCATATCACATGCGAAAGAGGAGAAGTTTAGTTAAACTTCTCCTCTTTCGCATGTGATATGACCGTCTTCCTGTACATCCTCGCCTAGAAATCCTGATGATGTCCCTTGAAATGGAGACGAAACGTTGATTAAATTTTGTTTTTACTCTTTTAGGTTTTTCCTTTTTATTCACATAACGTCTAAAGCATCATTTATATCTTGCTTTATTTTATTCATATATATATATATATATATATATACATATATATATATATATATATATATATATATATATATATATATATACTAGCATAGGTGCCCGACGTTGTCCGGGTGTTTGGAGGTGTACGCTGAGCAAAAACAAAACAAGACAAAAAAACGGTCATTTTTTTAAAGTTTGACCCCTATTATGACCTCTTAAAATTTATCATTTTGGGCTTAAATAAAGTTATTAAGTTAGAGCCATGTCCAAGAAACCTATATCTTAAATTTCAAGTTTTTAGACTCAAAATTGTCGGAGGAGTTTGGTAGAGTTCTCAAATGTTAAATCGTTGAACTTTGACCCTTTAACAGCCAAATTATTGACCGAAAACCGATCACATCGATTTTCCCAAACCTGAGTATCCTGTATATCAAATTTCGAGTCTGTAGAATGAAAATTGGAAGTTATTTCGTTGGGAAATGTACACACACAGACAGACAAGTCACTTATATATATATATATATACATATATATATATATATATATATAATATATATATATGTGTGTGTGTGTGTGTGTATTAGTTATGAGACGATTCTAATACTTTCCACATTCCGAGCCAGTCAGCGATTCCGTACTAAATCCTCGATTCCGTGCAAAATTTCCGATTCCGATTCTACATAATATATTTAACTATAAAATGGTCATGTTTGACGATTACCATAAAAATCATATGTTAATTGTTCATATATTTTATCGAAGTAAGAACACACACGTGGGAGTGATTTATAGCGTTTAGCTTTATTAGTAGTTAAAAATAAATTAATATTTACTCATTTACTGTTTTTACTACCAGCAGTGGGAAATTTTGTTTTAAACCAAAATTATAGTTAAAAAATTTAATGCAAGAAATCCTTTTTGGCATCGAAAAATAGGCACACATTTTCCGATTCCGATAACTTAAGAGGTTCCGATTTTTTAATTTCCGATTCCGATACGAATTTATCGTCCAAACAACCACACACACACACACACACACACACACACACACACACACACACACACACACACACACACACACACACTGGAATCTTTAGTAGGTATCAATCACACAATCATTTTAGGAGAAACCGGGCTAACGAAAGGGAATTTCAACAACTGTCTGAGGAATATACCCGGTTTACTAAATGCAAGAGAAATACAACCATTAGCGCTTTAAGAGACGGTTAGAATCTTAAAATGATCTCTCTGCTGGAGTAACTTAACTAATGGAAGACTGTTTAGCATCCGGTAGAATGCCCCATTCCCAGGAAAAATAAAGTGATTAGACAATTAAAACAAAGAAATATATATATATATATATATGTGTCTGTGTGTGTGTGTGTGTGTGTGTGATGAAAATAATGGAAATAGTATTCCGACAAAATAGAGAAATAAAATGGAACACACCGTATTATGTGTTCACCAACGTTTCGTCTTTATTTCGAGATTCATCCAGAGGAAGTCTCGAAATAAAGACGAAACGTTGATGAACACATAATACGGTTTGTTCCTTTTTATTTCTCTCTATATATGTATGTGTGTATATATATGTGTGTATATATATATATATATATATATATATATATATGTGTGTGAGTGAGTGTGTGTGTGTGTATGTGTGTTTGTGTGTGTGAAAATACGCTTATTTAATTATACCAATATTTTAATTCATAAATCTCAATGTAACTGCTGAGCAAACACATATAAATAACAAAAGTCTTCATTTTAAATTTCAAGATGTTGTCTCTTTTTCTGCTTATTTTTTAAGTATATTTAAATGTTCAATTTTTTACAGCAATATTTTCGTAGCGCAGAATCATCCATGTAGTAATTATGCAAAGTTTTAATCTATTTCGCCCTTGTCCCATCAGAATATAGGAACACATGAACTTTGAACGAATAGAAAGGAAGTGAAGCGCAGTTGTGTTTTTTGTTTTTTTAGTAACGCCATTTTTGGGTTTTATAGAAGGATTTTTCTAGTTATATTAGATTAGACAATCATATAACGTAAACAGTACTCTACCAAAAAAAAAATAAGATCATGAGATTGCTATTTTTCAAAGTCAATTTATAAGTCTCAGACTGGCAGCAAGCAGTAAGCAAGGGAATCACATACTTGTTTAAGATAACATCTACATACGCCTTGCGACTAAAAACCTAATTCCTCAACCCCTCGCCCCATCAACGCCATTGCATAACATCATGAAAACGAATGAATAAGTACATGGGCGAATAAGTAAATAAACAAATAGAAAATAAATAAATAAACAAATCAGCACCAAATCACCCTGTTCTCCGCAAAGCTGAACTTCACCCCCTGACCCTTTTTACAAAAAAAAACTTATTTTGCTGAGAGCAGATTTTCGTTTTTCATTAAAAATTCCGCTTCTGAATATAAACGTTGTTGTCTGAAGAGGTCTCTAGTTACTGAAAACTAGAATACGGAAACATACTCATGGCTGTGTAGCAACCAATTACTGCTTATATAAAGACAAATTCAATATATATATATATATATATATATATATATATATATATATCATTCAAACACGATAGTGTTTGAATATATGGTTAAGTGGCAATTTTAGTCATTTAGAACTCCTTTAAAGAGTCACAGCTCACTCATTTTGGACCAAATTTAAAACAATTATTACAATTAATAAATCGTCTTCTTAGCTATATTGTGAAAAAAATTTCTCAGTTTTCGTACAGTAGAACAAAGTTATCATAAATTTACTGGTGTTGAAAATCGTAAAAAAACGTAAAGAGGTGAACGACATGTTTTATGATTAGTTTCCATAGTAACCACGACTAGTGTCGCTACTAATTCACTGCTGTCACATAGAGAGAAGTAACAAGTGAAACATACATAATGAAAGAATGCAAGGGAGAAAATTGGGTGGATTTTATAGAAAGCAGATGCGTGCCGTACATTGTTATTACATATATGTAAGTAAATTTATTGGAAGCCTGGAAAAATCGTGGATTACAATAGAAAATGACAACATGAAAAGTAATATGGTTAAGCTTAAACATGGAAAAGTAAAGAACTATTTGTTTACACTGGAAAAGAAAAGACAAAGATATTCTTGTACAAAATATAATACATATAACTTAAATTAGGAATTGAAATTTAAGCCACACTTTTAGAATCAAAGAAAGACAAAATAAAAAAATGTCCTACGAAAGCCAGTGAGAAATGTGTCCTTAGAAAAACAAAACAGGAAGAAAAAGGAATTTCATTTTGTTCTTAAATTTTCCTTAATTAATGTTTTCCGCATTAATGTTTATAAACGTATTTTTTAGGGTCATAATAACATAAGCCGTGGTTGTACTGTTAGCAAAATCGTTAGCAAATTACCGTTTTCTCTTTATTTGAGTTTCACGTTCGAGCCTGCCTACGCGGCTATTTTTTTTATAGCCGTACAGAAACACGCTGCCATTTTTATTGAAACAAAATATGTTTTGATTAATTTATTTTTATTTTTTGGGGAAGAGTCCAGAGCACGGGAAACCAAAAGTACTCAATATAAAGAGAATCGTATTACTTTGTATTATTTCTGCCGAAATATCTGGTAGAGTTCGTATCATATACTTGTTTTTGGGGCGATTACCTTTGCATGTTTTTAACCGTTATTTTATTTTTGACATAGCCCAGAATGAAAATGATCCATATCCTTAATATAGCAGGTGTGTTCGAAACGGAACTTTATCATGGCCAGGCCAACGCAGAATACTCATGCTAGTATATATATATATATATATATATATATATATATATATATATATATATATATATATATATATGAGCAAAAAGTTAATAAAATATAGTAAAAACACTTTGAAATGAGTTAAAAGCATATTTAATCTGAAAAGAAAACACTAGATAAATGGATAGTCCTTAATCCGCGGAGTTTCGAAGAAATACTTTCCTTCTCATCAGAGGGTAGGAATTAGCAAAATGCGAGATCGGATTTTGCATGCAGAAGTATTTGATGAAACAACAAGTAAGTCAAAGATCATACTTGAAAACAAAAAAGTGAAGCAAAGAGAATATGGTGAAGAAAAGGGTGATTACACATGAATGGATAGTCTGGTGGAAGTTAAAAAAATCCAGTGACGGTAAAATCCAAATGTAAAACTTCAAGAAAGTTAAAAGAATTACCATTTGTACAAGTAAAATCCAAGGAAATCCCGTAATTGGAAGAAGATGGTCCATAATAGTCCAAAGGCAGAAATCCATGGAATAATTCACAAAAATGTGTACAAGGAAAAAAGCTCTATTTCCTATTGGGTTTTATCGAGCTTTTACATCTGGCTGAGATAATTTTATAAATATTAATTTTTTAATATTTATAATATACTTTAATTTTACCATCTTGGATCATTTTGGTAAATTTAATTGTAATATTTATTTTATATATATATATATATATATATATATATATATATATATATATATATGTAGAAAATTTTGCGGAAGCTCAGATACAGTCTTTTCCAAACCTTCTATTATTCTATCGTGAATTTTCCCATTACATCTGTTTCGTTAATAGATGGACGGCCATGATCTTATGTTTTCACCGAAATCTTCCAACCTTTTAACCCATCAGATGCGATTTTTCCGATGTTATTTAACAGAAAACAGCTGTTTGTACATCATAAAATCTGGTAAACTTTTTTTTAGCAAAAGATTTCTATGACCACACTGTTATGCAATGGGAAAATTCACGATGGAGTATATGAAAGTTATGAAAAAAATGTAAGTCTTGAGTTTTAGCAATATTTTATGCTAAAAATCCTCTGCTACTATAAAACAGGTGCATTGAGCTTTTTTTATTTAATGGTTAATCTGTTTTATGTTTATTTGTTTATATATATATATATATATATATATATATATATATATATATATATATATATATGCATGCACTATCTTATAAAATTTCCTAATATATGTATGTCTGTCTGTGGGAGTGCGTGTGTGTGTGTATGTGTGTGTGTGTGTGTGTGCGTGTAACACGGTTTATCTCAGCTTACAGCAATCCACCCAGGTAAGTAAGGTACCGAAGTGAAGTTTATGACTCAGTGGATGTTTTAGTGATATTTATATCCATGTTTGGTGTATGAAAAAAAATAACGATTTACTAAACAACGTTTTATTTTTCCGGTGCAGGGATTCAAGTTTGCCCAGCTGGACACACTTGGGTTCTTGTATATAGAAATATATATATACACACACACACACACACACACGCGCGCGCGCGCACGCGCGCACACACACACACATATATATACATACTATATATAGAAATATATATATATATAGAAATATATATATATATGTATATATATACTATATATAGAAATAAATATATATATATATATATATATATATATATATATATTTATATATATACATATAAATTATTTCAAGCGATGCGTGTGTGTATGCTAACTAATCTCTGCTTTCCTTCACGCCTATCGTACGCAAAACAAAAGAAAATCAGCATCTGTTTACTCTCCTGCATCAAATTAGATATCAGTTTCATTTGTATATTTCAGTTTTTTTTTTTATTTAATGCATTTTTGTTCGTCTATTTGAATAACACAATATTAATTATGAAAACTTTCATACGTATTTTTTTTTCTTTTCATATCATCCCATATCTACACACCTACGCGCTTTGGCATTTCAGGTATGTACATATTTTATATTTTTTGGCGACAAGTTACCGTTATCTTTTCTTTTCCTCATTATTAATTCCTGTAAAACAAAATTCAAAATGGCTGGGGTTTTTTTTGTTTGTTTGTTTGTTTGTTTTTACGTGGTTCGTTCCAAAATAAAGTCTTTCGTTTTTAACTCCAAACTTTAGACGTTGAATATGAAGACCTGAGTAGTACCATCAACGAGCTTTTGTATTCAAGAATTTATTTCTCCACGTAGTCACCACCATTCTGAATGCATTTTTGCTTGTGCCTTTTGATGCATCTGTGTAATCTCACTGTTGCAGATACTGACGGTGCAAGACTTTTAGAAAGTAGTCTCTATTATGGACGTGCGTCAGAATCACATATATGTTATTGAATTCTTGGCAAACGTGCAAAAGTGGTGAATATGTATAAAAATAAATTCTGAAGGAGAAAAGGCCAATCGTTTTTATGGTACCAATCCTGTGTCCATAGCTCTTGAACATTTTGTGAAAAACAGATAGGTTTTTATTTTGGAACGACTTTCGCTATCTTGAAAAAATACATGATAGTTTTTTTTTTAGAAATGTAGAACAGTTGAGATAGTAGGGTACGTTCACGGGACTGAGAAGCTCAGGAATCGCTAAGTATTAAGTATTAAGTATTAAGTAGTAAGTATTAAGAATGGTCTTGAGATAAAAATGGATGAGTAAAAACCTCGGAACAGGTTTGTTCGGAAGTTATTTTCTGAAAGCCGCCATACGTAAGCCTTTAACCGGACGTTGCAACGATGCTATGGTTAATATAATGATACTGACGATGATGATGATGATGATGATGATGATGATGATGACGACGATGATGATGATAATGATGATGATGACACTAATATTGATGATGATAATGATAATGAAACCGGCAACGATAAAGAGAACAACGAGGATGTCGACGATTATGCCAATGATAACGACAATGATGAGTATGACGACAATGATGAGTATGACGACAATGATGCTGACGATAATCATGAAGATTAGAACGAGGATGACGATTATAATTATGACAATCTGACGACGATAATGACGACGAAGATGATGACAATGATGACGATGATGATGATATCGATGAGGATGATTATGGCGATGATGAAGAAGATGCTGATGATAATCGCGATAATAATGACAGCAAAGACAATAATAAGTATGCTGATGATGACGATGACGTAGACAACGATGATGATGATGATGATGACAAGGATGTTGATGACAATGGCGATGATGATTATGATAATTAAAATGATAAGGATGATGACAGTGATAATGACGACGACGATGCCGACGACGACGACGACGATGATGATGATGATGATCATCATCATCATCAGGTCACCTTCCAACTGTTTCATACAAATTTTTTCGAACTCGGAAACCTATACTTTAAAAACTTATCCTTGATTAAATTCACGGACATAGAGGACCCACCTTTCGTCAACCATGAACAATTAAATCATTAATTTTGTGTAATGCTTAGTCGTTATCACCTATACCTCGGATTACCTGGTCAGAATAATTACGATTAAAAGTGTTCGACTGAGCTCAGATCTGTGATCTCTATTGTAAATCGTTCGCAACTACTGCTCATTTAGCTACACTAACCGACAACGACTTCCCTGGTTCTCTATTTTTGTTTAAGATCAAACGAAAATTCCATGAGTAGAGTTTCTTTCCACATTGGAACAGCTTCACAATTGATTGGAGTGTGGTCATTTTCAAACGTCATCTTAATAAATCTCTATTAAACCTTCCTCTTTAATAATCTCGGCCCAAGTTCCACCATAAATGATCATGTGGTCTCATCACTTAACTGTCATCCTAAAACAGGATTTCCAAGTGTGACAGAAAGACGCTCAGATGTTATATCAATCAGAAATGTGAACAAAAAATACAAAGTGTATTCAAATAATTTCAAACTTTTGCATACGAAATTCATTTTCTTTATGTTAACTTGTTTCTATTAACTTGCCTCTCCACAAGGGAAGAGTTTGACACAAGGTCGGTTTTTGATATGGAGAAAATCCAGCACCACTAAAATGGGGCACGCTTGATAGAAACAAAAGTTAAAATTGTCTACGTCATTAAGGATTTCTCTTCCATTGATCTAGGACATAAAAAATGAAACGTAGTATCAGAACATATACTACGCTTTGTTCCTAACCAAGAGGCCAGGTGTTATATTTTAATTGTTAATAAAGATAAAAATAAACACTTGTAATCAAAAAAATATTTCAGCTAATAATTTAAAAATATAAAGAAAAGAAAGAAAAGAATTAAGAAAAAAATGAATAAAAAAGAAATGATAGAAAAACTGTTTTTTATTAATTTATTGACGCCCTGAGATTCAAAACCTAACCGAGGATTCTGGCGTGTTTTTTTCTTTTTTTTCCTTTTTGTTTATTTATTTATTTATTTTTTAATTATGTCAGGAATTTTTTTTAATTCTCACTGGAGTTTCAAACATTCTTGGAGAATGTTGAAAATAATCGTCACACATACATATGCATACACACGCACACACTTACATATATATATATATATATATATAGAGAGAGAGAGAGAGAGAGAGAGAGATAGAGAGAGAGAGAGAGATAGATAGATAGATAGATAGATAGATAGATAGATGGATAGATAGATAGATAGATAGATAGATATTAGCAAAAGTACCCGTCGTTGACTGGGTTCAAAAACAGCCTACAGAAAATGGACTCTGATTAATGAAAGTATGATTGGTTATGAAAAGGAAGGGTTGTAAATTTGGGTTGAATTTGGGGGTATCAAAACCAAAGCAAAATATGATTAAAGTAAAAATAAAATAGATACACCCCATAATTTATTATACCATACCTGTTCACACTTAAACACTTATCACAATATTCTGTGGATCTATATTAAAAAACCTTGTCAACTTTGTGACATATTTCCATTCTATGGAGGTCAGGTGCGAACGAACACCCCAAAATTTTATTATACCATATTTATTCAAACTGAAACATAATTATCAAAGTATATTTACGCAGATAGATATGAAAAGTCTTTATTAAAGTTTGTGTCTATTTCCATTCCATGGAGATCGAGCGCGAACGCAGACCCCACAATTTTATCATACCATCCCTATTTAAGATAAAACATACTTATGAAAGCATTCTTATGTACATCTATATCAAAAACACTTGTAAGCGTTATTTTTAATTTTTTATTTCCTAACTTTGTGGACCTGGCGCGAACGCACATACCACAATTAAAATTAACCACCGTTTTGCCAGATCAAGCAAACCTGTTCCTGTGTCTCGATACATTTTCTATCATTATATGTAATCAGTTTTTTAAAATAGTCAACCATATAGAAGACTATTCGTGACCAGACACGCACACACATTTAGCTTTATATATATATATATATATATATATATATATATATATATATATATATATATATATATATGAATGGAAATGTATAAAAAAGAATACGAAAAGTATAAAAGCTTATAACTTTTCTTTATTCGTTTTCAATTGGTGACGTGCAGGAATACAAAATAATATTATGAAAAAAAATAAAAAAAAACTATTTTTACAGATACATATTTTCGACCGATCCTTCAGTCTTCATCGATGTAACTTTACAGTAGGCTAGAATAACATTGGTTTAGTCGGTATCAGTATATATATACTGTTACTTCATTTAATAACAGAAATTAATACAAGAATATATAATTTTAGGCGTAAATTTTCAGTATTAACAACAGTGTTCAATACATAGGTAGAGCTAGGTATAAGTTAAGAAAATACATGTGGCAATTAAGCTACACATAATATTCATAATAATTTATAAGCCTGGTGAAGTCTCATAAGAATGAAACGCGGTGGCTTATAAGCCTGTCGAATGTTCTCACGATAGTGAAAGACGAAGGATACTTTGTAGCTTTAAAACCATATATATTTTCATAACTTACTCTCTCTCTCTATCTCTTTCTCTCTCTCTTTCTTTATATATATATATATATATATATATATATATATATATCAAAAACGACAATTAGTAAAATCCTTAAGAAAGTGCTCAATACTATTGCAGAGAAAATATATGTTTTATTTTTTTTATTACCATTTTATCTGCTTAATTACATATGTTTCAGCTACCTAATCGTATTAACGATCCAATAACTTCATTGGACATTACAGAAATGCCCTTTTTCACAGGTACGGCTGAGAAGTTCATTCTTGTGCCTTTTATATAAATAATGTTTGGATTTATGATTACGAGTTTGCAAAGTTTTATATTCTGTCATTTATCCGCAGACTTAAACATGTTTATCTGAAAACTCAATCGTCATAAAAGTTCTTCAGAACTAATGTAGTTTTCTAAATTTCAGTTATTATTTTGAATCCATTTTAAGATAGTTCACTGTCAACTGGCAATTATTCAAGATAATTAGATTTTATTCTCGGTTATATCTTAACCTTGATAGGCAATGACCTATTGTAAAAAATCGTTTGCAGCAATGTCTTGTCTTTGGTTTTTTTACGAAACGTGTTCCAAAGGGAATGCCTACTTTTTTTTTCATTCGGCTCGAATAGATCAGAAGGATTACACATTGCATTGTTATTATGATCGAAGTGATCCATTCATGACATGAACTTTTTTTTTTCTCTCTGTTGACCATGATGCTGGTTTTGGACGTTCCTCAGAAGCAAAAATGCGTATTTGAATTCCACCATACAAAAAAAAAATGCATAAAACATACAACATTCACTGACGTTCCATGACTTTTTTGCAGATATTGGCAATGTAAGACTCTATGAAAGCAAGCTCTGTTATGGACCTGCATCGGAAGCAGTGCTGTGTCATTGAATTCATAGCAAAACTGCATTAAGAATGATGGTGACGATGTAGAAAATACTCTGGAGCACAAAATGTTTTTGTTTTAATGGTATCATTCCGCCTTCGTACCTTTTCAACAGCTTTTTTTATTAAGTATAAAAGAGTTTTTACTGTTGTGGGGCGACCGTCGTACGTTAAAGCACACTCGAAACGCACATTCATAGCCACTGTTCATTGCTGGAAAAAATGGATTAAGAATGTTTGTGACTATGTAACTAAATTAATAATGCAGCACACAAGTTCGCTCGTTGTAAGTGTACCATGCCCGTCTTAGTTGTTCTTCAACTTTTTCAATTAAAAAATATGTGGTTTTACTTTTCGTAACTCAATGCTGGCATCGAGACGAAATTTAAATTGTAGATGATAGCTATCTATTAAAACATCAGTTGAGAAAATTGTTTTGTAAGGCAATTTATTATTGAATATATAAAAGGCTGTATGTCTGTCTGTTTGTCTGTCTTTTTTCTGTGTGTCTGTCGGTCTATTTGTATGTCTGTCTGTCTGTTTTCCTATTTACAAATTCTATCTACACCGAAACTAAAAGTCGCAGAGGTGACTCAAATGATTGGAGTTTGTACTTGTACCTATAATAGTAGGAGCACTAGGAAAGCTGAAACGCTTTGAAAAAAGAATGGAAGAAATTGGAATCAGAGGGATGACTGGAAAGATACGACGAATAACAATAATAAAAACAGCTGAAATATAAAGGAAAACCCTTGTATGCGAAGACTAATACACAAGAGCCACATGCGCGGGCTAGACAAACTACCGCAGAACCAAAACACGACAAGTGTTACATGAAACCAAGAAAAGCTGCATATTTATAAGTTCTCTATTATCTCCCCCATCGCCTCTCATTGCCATATCACCGCCTAGCAAAAGAGAGGGATGCCAAATAGCTGAGAAGGGTCAAGGAAGATGGGAAGACCGAACAGAGGGCGCTGACCATACCCTGGCTGGATAAGTGCAAATAGAACTGGGACCTCGGGGAGGCTTATTGCCACTCAAATTCTAGTGGAGACTAATAGCTACTGCCGACGAGAAATCAAGGGTAAGTGGCTGTTGCGATAACGCAAATTCATTTGCGAATGCTATCGAAAGGTGGGTGAAGTGTGCTAGAAATATGTGGAACTTTGTTGTCACTCAGCTTCCAAAGAACACCACAGGCTGTTTTCAAGTAGAGATCTTTAATAACCTGTGTAATAGCTCCTTGTTGACTAATAATAATAATAATAATAATAATAATAATAATAATAATAATAATAATAATAATAATATTTTTATTATTTACTAACAAGGACATTAGAAAATGAAACGTGTTAAATTACACCATCCTTGTAACTATCGCTAATTATTCAGTTCTTATATTGTATGAATCATATCTCTGACAACGTGAGAACAATAGCTGTTGTTTAAGTCTTAATCTATTTGTATAACGCTTATCTTTGGCTAGATTTTAACATTGAATTAATATATTTTATCTCCTTTCATTAAGTGGTTTCATGCTCTGTCTGGAGCAGTTTGCTCCATTTTTAAAAAAATTTCTAGAAAACATTTATATGGCTTGTTAAGCAAATATACGGAGTTGAGTAGCTTTAGGTTGTTTGTCTTTCCAGTCAATATCTGACTTGTCTAGTGCCTGTAGGACCTACACATCAAGTTCTCCTTCAGGTATTCACAGGTGTGTGTAAGACACCTAAATATTTGGCAGTCTGTCGAATAGGCCGCTGACAAGTTTCATCCATAGATGACTTGACTTTTTCAAACTCTTTGGTTCGGGTCTTCCTTGTATTTTAGGGTATTGACTGCGGTTCTATTGTTATAACGATAGAGAGCATGAGATGTACAGCGGCGCATCGGTCTCGCTCGTTTAGCATTGTGTCACTTTCCGACATGATAGAAGGCGCTTATCGGTCTTTGGATTTGTTAAAAACTGCCAACTATAAGATGGTCTGAAACAAAAGAAAGAAAACCGGTGTTCATCAAACGGAAATGAAATCACGACGTCTTTTCTAGGGCGACGATTTTATCGTTCTACCCTGTATTGTTTGCAGTAGCGTAAAGTAAATCGCTATCCGCCATTATTCTATACAATGAATTGTCTGTGTTAAGACCGTAATTAGGCAAATACAATCATTATATGCATAAACCGGAAGCAGTGTTGGTTGTAGAGATACAAAGATAATGCAGATCAAATACTAATTGTTATGCCATTCATGTGAAAACCAGACTTATGAATTAACTTTTGAGATGCAGGTCGGTACTTAATTAACATCGACTGTGTAAGTTTAAGGAGAAGTTATAAACGTGTGTTGAGCTTGTATAAGTTATATTGTTGATTCTCCTGCTAATCTACTTTATTTTCATCTCTTCTTGTCTTCGTCTTATTCGTCTCTTTTCTTTATGACAAGCTTCTTCCCTGCTCTTTTTATTCCCATAACAAAGCTCATAAGAAGTTGGATGAACGAAAAATTGCTTACAATTACGTCCGCATAAATACGTATCATGTGGAAAATTGCCATCAGATTATGCTCTAATGCACATATTTGTATACAAACACAAAAATATAGGACGTTCGGTGTAAGCCTCCTGTCATAGATAAATCGAGTACTCTATACAATAGTGGCATAACAACAGTACAGATGCAGCACTGTTTAAAAAGGGACAAATTGACTCAGAATCAAAAAACACAATAAAGTCTATCGAAAAAAAAAGAGAAGTTTATTTCTGAGAGACTGCTATCATAATAATAAATACTAAATTGAACATTTCTGAATTTAACATAGAAATTGTAAAAATGTAGTACAACAATCCGATTAATATATGTGCTAGCGGGATGGAGCGCACGATGTTGCCCGGTCGTAGGAAAATTGAGAATTATTCAAAATAGAATAGAGATAAAAAGAAAGATTTGCCGCGAACTGGGAGAGAACTTGCAAAACTTAACTTCGTAACTGAACACGTTACCGATGGAAACACGACAACACAGATCACGTTTGAAAAATTTGTTTTTTTTTACAATCTTGTATCAATCGAGCATCAGTTTTTGAGTGGCATAAGAGATAAAAGAAGGCGGGGAGTCGGACGGATGATGAGAGTTGTGGGAAGAGTAGTGTAGTAAGAAGAGCAGAGTTCATTTGCCAAACAATGGAATTTAATGGATAAATACGGTCGTATGTCTATAGAGACAATAACTGTCCAGTTTGATGAGAGTGTGGGAACTGTACACATTATTATTGCCGAGGAACTGAAGATGCAGAAGTTTTGCTCGAAGATTTTCCTAAGAGTACTTTATCCTTGTCACAGACTATTCGACCAATATAGACATAAAGACAGCTGCTTGCCTTCCTTATATTACATATTCTGTGACTTTTAATTATTTCCTCAGCTTAAGAAAAACTTAGAGGCTTTCATATTGAGACAATTGAGATGAAAGAGGCTGTGGCGAAGATGATTCATACATTCACACAAGAGGACTTCGATGGGGCCTTCCAGAAGTTGTTGGAACGGTACAATAAGTGCATTGAAAGCGAAGGTGATTATTTCTAAGGGAAAAATACTTCTATGCGCATACTATCTATAAAAGTATCCATACGAAACGTTTGGGAACTTATTTAAGATTCCTTGTATGAGGCCTTTTTGTCACTGAATTTGACTTTAGGTCTCAAGTATTCAATATGTATATGCATGTGTGCGACGTACCTTGCGTCGATGTCTCTTTTTGTCTCTTCGGTCCCAGGTGTTCCCCAAGCTCCCTTGCAGCTGACCTACTAATTTCCTTACATTAGATTTTCTCTGCAAAAGGAAATCTGTTTTCATAATACGCAATAATGGAAACGCCGAGTGTTGTAGTTTTCTTTTTTGTTTCATGTATAGGTAAGCTTATCGGGCTTCAAAAACGCAAACGCGTCGCTAAGTTCTCTTTGCTAGCCCTTCATCTTACAGAGGTGGAATTTAGCAAATCGGTAGGTAGATCATGAAACACGTGCGTTCCACCCCCTCCCCATCTCTCTCTATCTCTCTCTCTCTCTCTCTCTCTCTCTCTCTCTCTCTCTCTCTCTTCCCAGAACCAACGGTGAAAACTATTTATAAAATCAAACCTGAAAACTTGGATATGTCAACTCTCGTCATTGTTGCATTTAGTCTCGAGAAACAATGGATACCCACTGTAAGGGTAGCTGCGCGTGTAATGATGAGGCAGAGGTTGCGCAATTCCAAACGACACCTTCCTTGAATCGACATTGCTTGAGTTAAGTGTCAAGTAGATGTCTATGTCGACTAACAACAATACCGAAATGAACGGTGAGCACAGCCGGCACCTTGAATTTCTAAATGGTAACCCATCTTAGTACTACCCCGGGTCAACGCTGCTTAACTTCAGTGTTCAAAAAAAAAACTGGTGTGTCAACACCTAATAAGTTACGTAATAAACTGGCGATAAATCCTACCAAGTTGTATAACATATATCTAGTGTGACCTTCTGTAAAAACAGATCTGCTGTGTTCGTCTCCGGTTTTGAACTAAATAACGTTTCAAACTAAAATGGAGCCTTTTTCTGAATCTACGTCTTTACTATTATATAAAACGGAACTATGTACGTTTGTGAGTTTGTTTCTTACGGACTCAATTTTTATAGAATCTCACACGAAAGTACTTTATGTGTCTGGCAGTGTTCTTTGATAGGTTTTTTATCCGAATGTCTTCGATAAGTATCGATAATCGAAATAATCCGATGAATGAAGGAACAACCGATTTTGACCAAAGTTAACACCTTACACAGCCTAACCTCGCAAGTGCATTTGAGAATTTTTATTACCACACAAGTCGAAAAGTTCGGCATAAAAATCACCGTAGGTTTTTTGATATGACAGGGGCGCTTTCGAAATGAATATTTCTCTTTAGAACACAATTGAAGTATGATACTTGATACTCAAAAATGCAACGTAAACTAAAATATATTCGGACTGCGAAAGTCGCGTGAACTTTCTCCTGATACACAGCGATGGGTTCCCAACTAGAGCAGGTAATCAGTCGATTTGATCGAAAAATGGGCGATTTCACCGACCTCAACGACGATAAAAATATTGGAGAGTGAAACATTCGTCGATGGTCATCCAATACTTTGCAACGTCGGGTCACCCTGTTAGTACTAGCTAAAACTGTTAATCCGCTAACGTAGGGCCACATTGTACGCGATAAAAAAGAGTTACTGCTCAAATTAGTTCGGTGCTTTGAGCCACTAGAATTTGCTTTCAAACAACATATCATAACTACATGACTATGAAAAACATATTCTGCCTGAAGGCACATCGTTTCTTAGGTGTAAAAATGCAGATAGAATATAAGTAATTATAAAATGAATTTTATTTCTTTTTGGTATTTATCTAATTTACGAGTCAATCTCTGGTAATTTGACGTCGGCATCTTTCATCAGTTTCAGTAAACAACGGGAAAAGCCGAATCCAAGTCTACCAGCTTACAAATTCAAAAACGCGGTGTTCCTGCCACCTCTATGTTAAGAATAGTATACTAGTTTAGAACGCCATTATTAATATGAGAGGACTATTTCAGGTTGAAATAGCGTGTTGAAAATTATTTTAGGTTTATTTTTTTTCGTTATTGAGTAAATTCCAAGCTTTCATTAAAACCATTCTTTTGACAGCTAGTTAGCTAATCGCTTCTGCATCTTTGGTTCCTTACATAACTGCCAAAAGATGCCGTTGCTTAGTTGAAGTCGGTAAAGTAGATAATTACCAATTTTTATCAGATTTTTTTTTTATCAGCAAATATTGTAAGACTGCATTCCCAAAAACTAGATATTTTACCAAATGATTTGTATAAGAAAACCGTTTTTCTTACAATATTCGCGTGCAGCCGTTTTTATGCCTATTTTCTAACGTCCCTTTTGGATCATCGAAAGTCATTTCAGTAAATGGGGCAGATAACTCTTGCTTTCTGATGACTCGTATAAACGATCAGAATGTTGGGGTTATCTCCCTTATTTCCTGAGCTTATCTTCTTTATTTCCTGTGCTTATATAAGGACGACAATTATAGGCGCAAAATGACTGGAAAATTCAAGCGTGAGGTCGAGCAGTAAGAAAAATCATGGCCAGTTGAGATGGACATCGAGAGGCTTTTAAGGATGTGTTGAGACGGGCAGAAAGAAAAACGGGAATAAACGAATTCTGTTGAAAAAAAAAAAGAAAGAAAAACCGAGTAGGATTTGTTTATTTATGTTTGTTGGCTCCGCCTAGACGGTGCCGGGCAGGTTGGTTGGTTGGTTGGTTTTGTTTTACGGCATATCAACCCTTTTCAGTTTATTTAATGCCGAATCCAGTGATTTTGAAGAACACATTTTTTCATAGAGTATATTTGTTTTTTGTAAGTCCGTTTCTATTCAACCCACAGTGGGGACCCTAGCAGATAGCCAGTCCGGGGTCAGATTGGGCCAGGGAGCAATTGCAATTAAAGGGTGGCTCAGCTCGCCTCAAAGCGAGCTGGGGTCTCACCATCTGATATAGTGTAAGTCATATCCAGGACCGGACGGCGTAGGGGTCAGAAAGAGGATCGAACTGTAATGAACGCGGCTGGTGCATAATAGACACGTTAACGTATTTATGGATTGTTGTAGAGTTTAAAAATTTCTACTACCAACGAATATGTCATCCTGCCACTGAGAAATAAAGAAATAGTGTGAATTAGTAGCCGAAGTGATTCGGACATCCTAAGTGAAAGTAACAGCAAAATGTTTATTCAGCATTCAAATATATTACTGCATGTTGGTACAATCGGGAAAGAGAAAGCAAGAGGTGGATGCCAAAGGCAATCGATTTGAAGAAAACGATCTCAGAATAAAGCTTTCACATACGTTGTGATCATTTCCGTGAAAGGAATATATATATATATATATATATATATATATATATATATATATATATATATATATATATATATATATATATATATATATACACGAGCAAACAGTTAATAAAACATGTTATAAACACTTTGAAATGAGTTAAAACATATTTAATCTGAAAAGGAAACAGTTGATAAGTGGATAGTCCTTAATCCGCGGAGTTTCGAAGAAATACTTTCCTTCTCATCAGAGGGTAGGAATTAGCAAAATGCGGGATCGGATTTTGCATACAAAAGTATTTGATGAAACAACAAGTAAGTCAAAGATCTTTCTTGATAATAAAAAGTGGAGCAGAGGGAATATGGTGAAGAAAAAGGTGATTAAACGTGAATGGATAGTCTGGTGAAAGGTAAATAATCCAATGACGGTATAATCCAAAAATATAACCCCATGAAAGTTAATTCCAAGGAAATCACGTAATTGGAATTTAATATTTATAATATACTTTAGTTTTACCATCTTGGATCATTTTGGTAAATTTAATTGTAATTTTTATTTTATATATATATATATATATATATATATATATATATATATATATATATATAAGTATAATAGTTAAAGTTAAATTCTGAAAATCAAAATATAGACACATATATTCGAGTTAAGAATTTACTGTTTGACACAAGGAATATATAGAAGGGAGTTATGTTAATTTCCTTTATCCATGGATTTCCAATACTGGCTCATATCATCAGAGGAAATGAAATGCGGTTAGCAAAATGTTCAATTGTGAATAAACACGTATTTTGCCTTTCAGCACATATATTGAAAATATTTGAATGGTAAATAATAGTTATAGGAAATGGAATTTCATAGAACCTGGACAGTCCATTATCGGAGTGAATTCAATATGTTCCGGGGTATTATTACCATGTTGGAGGAATAGTGGTCCAGGGGAGAAGCCAGCAATTCTATATAACAAGAATGTTTGGATGTTCAATGATGTTATTCCGAAGGGTATACGAGGTGGTCGTCTCCGTCGGCGATTTCAAGATGTGTTGGTAGATGAAATCCAAAGTCCTTGCGGGTGGGGAGACAGTGTGTCAATAATTGAATCAATGTTTCATTCCATAAAACCAAAAGCCAACCGTTTTAGGGCAAATAATCCTATATGTGCATTTATCGCCAGGTATTTTGAACAATCTTTTTGGAGTTTGACCTGCAAATATGCCTCTGATAAATAATATTTTGAAAATATTTTTCTACCATTAAACTTAGAAACAATTTATTCGGATGCAGGGAGCGGATAGTAATGATCTTTTAAGCAATGATTTAGTCCAGTAAGGAAATCCGCACATACCCTTGATCTTTTTCTTTTTTACATATACTATGACTGATGCCCACTCAGAGTAGTCCACTTTTTCAATTACTACATTTTCTACGAGTCTCATCAGTTCTTCATCTATTGTTTCTACTGAAGAGAACGGATCCTTCCTTTTAGGTTTGAACATCGATTTATCCAGTCCGTCAACAAATACATTTTAAGAATCCTTTTTTAGATCCTTAATAAATTTTTCTGGCAGTTCGGAATTTTGTATCCCTGCCACATTTACTTGTCTACAAAACGAGTTTATGGGGTTCTCCCAAAAATCGAATAGTATTATTAAATCAATACCAAATAAATTATAATTTTTTTTCTGGTATGATATGAATTTTGGTCTTTACTGTATTTTCATTTCGCGTCATATTTCTATGATTCACCTTTGAATTTTAGTCTATTCCCAGAAATGCCTCTTGCAATTTTTTTCTGTATTTTTTTAACTTTGTATATCCAATTTTCTTCCAAGTTACTTAATCAATTATGGGTTATATCACTCCCTGTATCCAGAATGCAGTTTATTTCCCAGCTATTAATCTTGGCATTAATATTATTTCTTTTCGTACAATTCATGGACAATTATTTTTAGACCCGATGGTATTTTTTTCTTTCAGGTCCACGTTATTTTTTCTTTTTGCATACAGTTTCTTTGTGACCCTAACATCTGCACTCATAGCATATTTTATTTTTAAAATAACACTCTTTTGTGAAGTGATTTTGTCATCCGCATCTTCTACGGTATTTTTTTGATATTGGACACGTTATTTAACCCTTTGTACTTTGGCAATATTTAGTTCCGTAACTTTTTGTAATGGTATCTCAGTGTCTAGATTCATGATTGATAATATCCTTGGACGAATCTCTTTATCTTTAGTGGCTGTTTAACCCTGAATAATTCACATTGGGCAATCACTTTCCCTGCACATGCAATAAAATCCTCCTCATCTTGTTTCACAATATTTAGACACTTATGATGCGTATAGAATAAACTGCCCAGCTCCCCCAAATTCTCGATAATATATCCATCGTTTCTTTAAAAGAAATATCTTTAGGTTTCTTTGGGAGAATGAAATTTGTATATTTGGTATTTTCCTGAGTACCGAGTTTTTGTAACAACAGAATATTTTTCCCATCAGACCAAAACTGACATCTTTAAGAAAAATTGTTTTTATATCTTCTAAAATACGCTGGAAAAGTCAGTATTTGTGATAGAGAGTTTGCAATTCCTTCAGGTATAAACCGACAATATTTCTTTTACTTGCCTCATTATATAGATCGTAATAGTTCACTTTCTTTTAATTGTTGTTCTTATGAATATTCAATTTGTTTTTGCTGTGTTTGCAGGGCTAACTGCATGGTTTTTGTGTGTTCAGTTATTTGCTTCATATTAAGATTTTAAGCATAAAATAAAACAACAAAAATTAATTGTACAAAAAGAAAGTGCTCAATAAACTCAATTAATTTCTTTAAAAAGCACATATTATTTCGTAACAATTTCGAAACATTTTTCAGAAGAAAAATATATAATTAATTATATAAAATACCATTAATTATATAGATATACTATTAGTTATATAGATATACTATTAATTATATAGATATACTATTAGTTATATAGATATACTATTAGTTATATAGATATAATATTAGTTATATAGATATACCATTAATTATATAGATATACTATTAGTTATATAGATATACTATTAGTTATAAAGATATACCATTAATTATATAGATATACTATTAGTTATATAGATATACTATTAGTTATATAGATATACTATTAGTTATATAGATATACCATTAATTATGTAGATATACTATTAGTTATATAGATATACCATTAATTATATAGATATACTATTAGTTATATAGATATACTATTAGTTATATAGATATACTATTAATTATAAAGATATACTATTAGTTATATAGATATACTATTAGTTATATAGATATACTATAAGTTATATAGATATACTATTAGTTATATAGATATACTATTAGTTATATAGATATACTATTAATTATATAGATATACAATTAATTATATAGATATACTATTAGTTATATAGATATACTATTAGTTATATAGATATACTATTAATTATATAGATATACTATTAGTTATATAGATATACTATTAGTTATATAGATATACTATTAGTTATATAGATATACAATTAACTGTATAGATATACCATTAATTATATAGATATACCATTAATTATATAGATATACTATTAGTTATATAGATATACCATTAATTATATAGATATACTATTAGTTATATAGATATACTAGTAGTTATATAGATATACTATTAGTTATATAGATATACTATTAGTTATATAGATATACAATTAACTATATAGATATACCATTAATTATATAGATATACCATTAATTATATAGATATACTATCAGTTATATAGATATAATATTAGTTATATAGATATACTATTAGTTATATAGATATACCATTACTTATATAGATATACCATTAACTATATATATATACCATTAATTATATAGATATACAATTAGTTATATGGATATACCATTAATTATATAGATATACTATTAGTTATATAGATATACTATTAGTTATATAGATATACTATTAATTATATAGATATACCATTAATTATATATATACTATTAGTTATATAGATATACTATTAGTTATATAGATATAACATTAATTATATAGATATACTATTATTATATAGATATACTATTAGTTATATAGATATACTATAAGTTATATAGATATACCATTAATTATATAGATATACTATTAGTTATATAGATATACCATTTATTATGCAGATATACTATTAGTTATATAGATATACCATTAATTATATAGATATACTATTAGTTATATAGATATACTATTTATTATATAGATATACTATTAGTTATAAACATATACTATTAGTTATATAGATATAGCATTAATTATATAGATATAATATTAGTTATATCGATATACTATTAATTATATAGATATACTATTAGTTATATAGATATACTATTAGTTATATAGATATACTATTAGTTATATAGATATACTATTAGTTATATAGATATACTAATAGTTATATAGATATACCATTAATTATATAGATATAGCATTATTATATAGATAAACCATTAATTATATAGATATACTATTAATTATATGGATATATTATTAGTTATATAGATATACCATTAGTTATATAGATATACTATTAGTTATATAGATATACTATTAGTTAAATAGATATACCATTAATTATATAGATATACCATTAATTATATTGATATACTATTAGTTATATAGATATACTATTAGTTATATAGATATACTATTAATTATATAGATATACTATTAATTATATAGATATACTATTAGTTATATAGATATACTATTAGTTATATCGATATAACATTAATTATATAGATATACTATTAGTTATATAGATATACTATTAGTTATATAGATATAATATTAGTTATATAGATATACTATTAGTTATATAGATATACTATTAGTTATATCGATATATCATTAATTATATAGATATACTATTAGTTATATAGATATACTATTAGTTATATAGATATAATATTCGTTATATAGATATAATATTAATTATATAGATATACTATTAATTATATAGCTATCCTATTAGTTATATAGATATACTATTAGTTATATAGATATACTATTAGTTATATAGATATAATATTAATTATATAGTTATCCTATTAGTTTTATAGATATACTATTAGTTATATAGATATACTATTAGTTATATAGATATACTATTAGTTATATAGCTATCCTATAAGTTATATTGATATACTATTAATTATATAGATATACTATTAGTTATATAGATAGTCTATTAGTTATATAGATATACTATTAATTATATAGATATACTATTAGTTATATAGATATACTATTAGTTATATAGATATAATATTAATTATATAGCTATCCTATTAGTTATATAGATATACTATTAATTATATAGATATACTATTAGTTATATAGATATACTATTAGTTATATAGATATACTATTAGTTATATAGATATTCTATTAATTATATAGATATACCATTAATTGTGTAGATATACTATGAGTTATATAGATATACCATTAATTATATAGATATACTATTAGTTATATAGATATACTATTAGTTATATAGATATCCTATTAGTTATATAGATATACTATTAGTTATATAGATATACTATTAATTATATAGATATACTATTAGTTATATAGATATACTATTAGTTATATAGATATACTATTAATTATATAGATATACCATTAATTATATAGATATACTATTAGTTATATAGATATACTATCAATTATATAGATATACAATTAATATTCGTATATTTCTGACAAACATTTTTAGATTGTCATTCTGTCGAGTCCAAATATTTATTTATATTACTCGACGCAATTCCACTTTAAACGAAATTGATTAGATTATATTTTCGGCTTTCCAGCGCAAAAAATTAATTTCCTATTTTTTTCTTTCCTGAGATATTTTAATAAATAACTTATCTTTCAGACATTTTGAATACGTATAATCTTCAGAATTGTTTGGCAAACAATTTTTGCCTAATTTGGAATCTTCTCAATTTAGATGTTTTAACTTTGATTTGTAATAAGAAAGTTTCACTAAAAGCCGCCATTGGTAATGGGATGACTTTATTTCAGCTTCTGTGTGATTACTAATCAGGGTTTTTGATTGATCAGAAACATACCTCTCTCTCATATATATATATATATATATATATATATATATATATATATATATATATATATATATATATATATATACAGTGTGGAACGCTAAAATTATCGCCCTAAAGAAAGACGATGTGATTAAATCTTCGTATGATGGAAACAGGTTTCCTTTTCTTGTTGTCAGTCTATCTATTTGTTGTGTATATATGGTGTACAAATCCCAATATCGATAGGAGCCTTCTATCATGTCATATAGTGGCACAATGTTCGACAAGCGAAGTCGGAGATGCACCATTGTAAAACTTGTGCTCTTTACAGATTCAAGTTATGACAGCAGGACTAATGATACACGCAGACAGTGAAGCTAATTGAATAGTTTTCAATTAAAGAATTCATTTCAAATACAAGTATCTATTGTATATCTATCTATCTATATATGTATATATATATATATATATGTATATATATATGAGTGATAAAACTATAATACTAAGCATTAATTAATTATAAGTTGGTTAAGAAGTATGTATGCGAATTAGACGCACACATATATGGATACACACATACATGCACACATATATAATATATATGGATATATGGTCAGTAATATATATATATATATGTATATGTATGTATATATATATATATATATATATATATATATATATATATATATATATATATATAGGCAGAATTTCATTATTCACGCATATTTTATTGAATAGGATCTTCGTTCTTCTTTTTATGATCTTTCTTTCGAATTTTTCTTGTTTTCGTACAAGTATTTTTGTTGTGGGATCCAAAGTTCTTTTAAAGTCCCCTAGTTTACCGAACGTTTTCGGTCTCGATTGACCATCGTCAGGGTTGTTCTTGCTGTGCATCCTACTTATTGATTGATTTGTTCTCTGTCGTTTTACTGTTTTTATTACTAATTTACAATGTGTAGTTTCGCCTAATTTGAATTTTTTTTCTTCCCCTTTATCGTGTTAGAATAGGTGGAGAATTCAGCTGCTGTTGTCAAAGTTTATTTTATTAATGGTTGGGTTTTTACTTTTTATTATTAATGCTTCTAGCATTGTTAGTCGTTGGTAATTATTGCAAGTTTTTAATATGTTAGTGTTATTTTTAAAAAATTCTTTGTATTGTTTGGAGTTGGTGTTTATTATGTAATGTTCTTGTTCGAGGGGTTTGCAAATAGCACTGGAGGTGTTCTGATGTCCTGTGAGACGTCTTCTCAATGTATATTTAAAAAAATAACACTAACATATTAAAAACTTGCAATAATTACCAACGACTAACAATGCTAGAAGCATTAGTAATAAAAAGTAAAAACCCAACCATTGGATAAAATAAACTTTGACAACAGCAGCCGAATTCACTACCTATTCTAACACGATAAAGGGGAAGAAAAAAATTCAAATTAGGCGAAACTACACATAGTAAATTAGTAATAAAAACAGTAAAACGACAGAGAACAAATCAATCAATAAGTAGGATGCACAGGAAGAACAACCCTGACGATGGTCAATCGAGACCGAAAACGTTCGGTAAATTAGGGGACTTTATAAAAACTTTGGATCCCACAACATAAATACTTGTACGAAAACAAGAAAAATTCGAAACAAAGATCATAAAAAGAAGAACGAAGATCCTCTTCAATAAAAAATATGCGTGAATATATATATAAACACAGATCTGCGTGCTTGCTTGCATGGGGTTTGAAATTTTCTATCCGGCTTCTGATTTCCGGTTTCAAAAAAAATTATCTGCTATCTTATTTCCTCACAGCCCCGTATTAAATCTGATATTAAAAGCCACTGCTGCTATTCAAAGCATGCAGAAGGGCAAGAAATTCTTTGTTTCAATTTATTCCATCGTGTTTTTCTTACAAACAAGTAATATAATCTAAATTGGGTTAAAACACCGATATAAATATCAATTATTTTACTATAATCATATTAATAAACATATTTTCTGTTTTCATAGTGTTCCTGTGGATTCTGACGATTTTTTCTCAAGACTTACTTCATTTTATCTTCAAGGATGGGGGCAGGTAGAAACTTGGTTTGAGTAGTGCTTTTAGTAGGGTATCCTTAATTTTATTAGTGCTTGTAGTAGTGCTCTGGAGGCTTCTTGAGTTATATGTTTTGCTCATCACTTAAAAATATTTTCTCAAGAATAAAAGACAATATAATCTCAAAATCACGTTTTATTTTGAACACTTTTCATTTTACCTTTGAAAGGCTAACGGATAGACTAGTACTATTTAAAAAATAGCGCGGATCGTTAAATGCAAAAAAAAACAGCTTTCAATAAGTCATTAATAAATGATTAAAAATAATTACTTGGTGGTAGACCAAACTTTTCTCAAAGTAAAACGTAGCAATAAATAATAATAATAATAATAATAATAATAATAATAATAATAATAATAATAATAATAATATAATTGAGCCAACGTCAAATCGATTTACTAGAACGCTGTATGTGAAACTGAAACCCTTTCAAAATAATTAAATATTCATCTTTTCCAATTGTCTATAATCTGGTAGCGTAGTGTCCAATAATCCCAAAAAAATAGTTGAAAAAAGAGGAAAAGGAACAAATGGTAAAGTGCGTGCCGATTGTTCAGGTGCACCTACATATTTTAAAAAGTATTTGCAAGTTGTGCATGGTAAAAACTATAACTTGATTTTTTGAAATGTCCAAATTAATTTATTTACGATTATTTTATTTATATTTTGCATTGTTGAAATCGTTTTCAAACAAAAAAAACTATATATATATATATATATATATATATATATATATATATATATATATATATATATATACCGTTACCATACGCATTTTTATAATTAAGCTAGAACCCAGAATTAGATTACATCGAGTAATTGCATCGACAACGGACAACGCCAGACCCAAAGTGGGTTTTGATATACTGCATCTCATCAGTGACGTGCTCTGACATAGGCGCGAACGCAGGCCGTCGCACGCATGAAGTGTGCAATACTTACGACCTAACTTACGACCTGATTGATTTTACAAGTACTGAAAATCTAAGGGGCTCTCAGTAGAAACGAAACATATAGCATTCTATAATTAGTCGTTACTGTTTCAGCTATCATCCGATGAATAATAAATTATAGAAAATTGCCAGACTTTAACGTATAAACGTATATATTTGCGCATGCGTAGAAGTTATACGCTTTGCCGACTTACGCATGCCAAGTTGTTATTTTTTTTTTACTCCTTATCAGGTATTGTTCCTATTTACAATGCCTCCCCACGGGACAGAGTTAGACACCAGGGTCGTTTTTTAACGTGGAGAAAAGGAACAAAAATAAAAATTGTCTCAATCGTGAAAGATTTCTCCTCCAGTAACAGAGAACAAAAAATTGAAGTGCAGCATCTGAAGAACAGATACCACACTTTGATCTTGTCCCGAAGGCCAAGCTCAGGTATTTTTACCGATGATAAAAAAACAAAAAGAGCATTCCACAAAATCGTTATCGTTTTACCCGTCTTGCGATGTGCTACGGCATTGCGTCTAGCAGGAGATGCATTTTGAAAAAAAAAATAGAGACAAACAGACAGAGTTATAGAGAATTTTATACAATTTATAAAATTGATTTCTGAGTATATTTTCTATCAGAAAAATTTCTTATGAGAGAGTTTAAAAGAAGGATCGACGGTTTTGCAGAAAAATATTAAAATACTCGTTGATAATATTAATTTCAAATAGTATACATACTTTTGCCAAGTATTTATATTTTCATAGAAAAATACTTTATTTGTTGAGTAAACTTTGTTACTCTTTTTTCGTTTCAAAATCAAAGAAAATTATTTCAGAAAGAATTTCAAATGAAAATAAAATTGTTTTCTTTCTTTATTTTTTCTTTCGTATTGATGCATTTTTATATACAAATCAATTTTCAGACATCGTGATTTTTTAATCTCCTAAACTGTTTGTACAACTCGTTAAGTATTTTCTTTGAACTCAGAATAAACTTTGTTTGATAAAAGACATTACACAAAGATGTAGACAATTTGCCTTAGAAGGTGATATTGAAAAATTGACTATCGCAACCTATATATAACAATTTGTGACTGATATTATGATAAAACATTTGTTAATGTCAATATATAAAAAACATATAGTCAATCTTCTTTATGTATTTAAAAATAATACGCAATGCTGCCCGTCAACATCGTCATTTCTTTACTAATTATGAATTAATCCCCGGAAAAATGTTTCTATCACATTTTAACTTATAACTAAGGTTTGTATTTAGACTTACCTTTTTTAGAAAAAGATAAACAAAGTGAGCCCTAAGGCTTGATAGTTAGACTTATATTATTTATAATCTCAATAAACAAGCTCACCGATGCAATCGGGTCTGATGAGTTACTTTGCTAGTGAGAACACGCTTTATTGCCAACATGAGCTCAAATCGAATGATCTCACTTCCAAGGATATTGCTGATTACTAAGGAAATGACCGCAACTCTCTAGTATAACAGAGGAAAAATAGTTTGACCTATAATTATCCCACCTAAATAAGAATTGCTCGATATACAAGATAGAGCAAATAAATCAAATGTTAGTCATTCAATGAATTTTAAAATTCATGTGAAATGTTTTAGTTTCAGATCGAAAGATTTTTATTATTCTATGTAAGACAAAGCATACATTAGAAATATTTTAACTGAGATTTAAATACTGAAACAACTTTTAATTCTTATTTTCCATGTCTCACTGACTTTAACAAATAAGGTGTAAACTATTATAACTATGTGCTAATATTTTCTCCTCTGAAGAGGTGGTAGACATCGAAATCCTATAGGATAAGAAGTTAAAATAGGTGTTGACGTCCTCCTACGTACAGAGTCTGGAAAAACCAAATTGATTACTCACTTGCCGTATATGATATTAAATTCGAAAATGCTCATACCAAAATTGGAAACTCCTGATCAAATTGACATATCTCTCCATCCATGTTTTAAATCACTCCTGGTCTGTTTTTATCATTCAATTTTCACCCCAAACAAGCAGCCAAGTCCCATCCATACACAATAGAGATCCCCTGATGCCACAAAGCCTTTTCCTCCTGTAGCCCCCCCCAGAACTGCTAGACTTTGGAATTCGCTTCCGGGTCCCTGTTTTCCCGACTGTACTGACATGCAGAAATTCAAGTGTAATGTGAACAGACATCTTGCTGCTCAACTCCCTACATAGTGTTCCTGTAATTATGTCCCTGATTGTAGCCCCCTACATCAAAGTAGCATTGTACTGACATGCAGAAATTCAAGTGTAATGATAACAGACATTTTGCTGCTAAATTCCATACATATTGTCCCTGAAATTATGTCTCGGATAGTAGCACACTACATCCAATTGTCACCTGCTTTGTTTGGGTTGAAAATGCAAAAAAATGTACAATTCTGGGGGTGAGGATGCTTTACTTTTTTGCTTCAAAATTTTTTCTCTTCATATTTTTTTAACTTTACCTAGCGTTTTGTAATTCATCTTAGATTTTTTAAGAATTCTTCTTACAATGACTTAAATACTTAAATAAAATTATCGTCTGGTGACTATTGGATTCTGATTAGCTAATCGCCTCAGCTTCTCCCGACGTAACCTGCCGGAGGATGCTGGTGTGAAGCTGATTCGACTTTTTCATAAGTAAAATAAAGAGTGAATTCGTATCAATCAGAAAATGTGGGCCATTTTTTATTCGCCATTATCTACCAAAGCAAGGCGAGAATCCGATATTTCCAGGACGAATCACGCCAAGAGTGTTGCCATCTATATATAAAAATGTTCATAGCAATCGATGTGATTCGAACATGGTACGTCTGATATTCAATCTGCTTTGATATTTACTTAAACCGAAACATTACACGTTCACTTCACCATCTATTATATAAATTACACCTGTCTGTTAGAATGTGTGTATGCATGTATGTATGTTTATATGTCTGCCTAAAACCTTTGACGGAGGCGATAGATGTTTAGGACATTGGTATCAATTGAAAGGTCATCTTTTCACGCGACAAATATCAAAAAAATTGGCCCAAGAAATTAATTATTTCATCCTCAACTGGGCACTTTTCTACAGGGATGTCGCTTTGTTCACCTATATTTTCAAAACTCGGTACTTCCGGTTTGGTGATGGGCGCAACAGCAAAAACGTCACATTTTTCCCCACTTTCTTTTCCTCCTTCGCGGTACGGGTTCGAGCCTGCTTGTCTACCGCCATTTTTTTTCTGTTTTTCTTTTTTTTTTTTTGCTCAACACACATTTCAAACAGCCGGGCAACGCCGGGCAACGCCGGGCAACGCCGGGCAACGCCGGGCACCCAGGCTAGTTCTTAATAATTGTCTACCTAGTATATCCTGTTTCAGTATTAAACAAATATGGGTTGAAACCCCGTAAAACAAAAAGAACAAATTATCATTACCAGATCATAAATTTTAAGTGTTTTCATTTTTAGGGTGTGGGAAAGAGTCAGTTATTTATCTCAATATTTGTCACTTAAAAAACAACAAAAAAAAAAAAACGGACATGTAAACACTTCAATTGAAGTGTCTCGCAAAATTTGAACTTCAGAAATTCCCGGGATAAAAAAAATCTATTTCCTAAGAAAACAAAAATCAAAAACAAACGGAGTCACATCATTCTTTTAAATATTTAGAACAAAAAAAAAAAAAAAAAAAAAAAAAAACAATTAAGGTCAGACGAACAGCAAAACTACAAAATACACTTTCACCAGCTGGACGCCAAGCTATAAACTGATATTTGGGCTTGACGATCTTAAAAATAGTCTTTCTTCTCGTATAGATAAATGAGAAGAATTTCTACAGGGGAATATTTTACGTTAGCGGTGTAACGTAAAATATTCCCTTGTAAAAATTCGTCCTTTTAATCTATAAGAGAAAAAGACTATTTTTAAGTTCGAATTTCTTTGATTTTCGATAATTATCGGGTGAATTTCTGTACAAATCATATCTAAGAACACTGCCAGATATATAAATTACATTTTATGAAATTTGTAAAAGATGGACTCAGTCGTTCAGAAACCAATGAAGAAAGAAAGCAACGCGCACACTAATGGACTTTTATATAATTGTAGATACCTTTGAACTGCACGCCTGTGGAACTCTGTTCGGTCTGCCTGCTTCCCACCTGACTACAACCTGGATGTCTTCAAGTCCAACGTAAACAAATTCCTAATGAACCACCCCCTTAAGTAAACACTTCATTAAATCTCCACAATAACTTACTGTACTTGCAATAACCCTTATCACTGAGTGGCTTCCGGGCCTTGATAAGTGGTGACCACCGTGTAAAAAAAAAGTTTTCACACTTCTTTCATAAATCCAAAGAAAGTGCTCGATTATACAGTAACTGAGTAATTCTTTGCATCTTATAAACTATTTTTATTGGAATCCTTTTAGATGAGTCATCTGTGTGTGTATGTGTGTGTTGCGGAGTTTGATCCTCATCCTCATAAATGTTGTTGCAACACGTTTCGCCCAACTCATCCTCTGGCCTTCTGGATGTGATCAACCGCGGCGGGATAGGGATGCTGGGACTTGTAACTCTATCCCAAGTAGTTACTGCTGTCCATAGTTGGTGTTGTCTCGCCACGTTTCGCCCAACTAATCATCTGGCCTGTTTTGGGTAAAATTGGAATCGCTACCTTCAGACAGTGCTCACCTGAAACCGTAGCTACTCAACTCTCTATCTACTGCGCAACTTTTTTTTTTTTTTTTTTTTACACAGTGATCACCACTTATCAAGGCTCGGAAGCCACTCAGGGATAAGGGTTATTGCAAGTACATTACGTTAGTGTGGAGATTTGATGAAGTGTTTACTTAAGGAGGCGGTTCATTAGGAATTTGTTAACATTGGACTTGAAGACATCCAAGTTGTAGTCCGGGGGGGGAAGCAGGCAGACGGAACAGAGTTCCACAGACGTGCAGTTCTAGGAAAGAAGCTTTGTTCATGGAATCCGCGTTTTGATTCTTTGAATTTTTACGTACTTAAGAGTATTATATGTCACTTGACATGATGTGTTAGCATTCGTTTATTGTATTACTTGCAGTTTGATGGCGTTTCCCGGTTGTAGAATACACATAAATAGTATATTTTAATTCATACACAAACTGAGAAACGTTCATGCGAATATTGTTTTTTTTTTAACAGTTCTCTTCTTGCAAGTAAAAAAAAAAATACTCGAGCTTAGATCGAAACCAAACCCCAAAGATAATGATTCAAGTACGATGCCAGCTTGACACGTTCTTTAAAAAGTTTTTTTTTCTAAAGCTACTTTTTTTAACGTACGATATCTCTCATATAAACGATTCACGAATGCACATTCGTAAAAAAGTTGAAAAACATAGTAATTGTCTGTATTTTTGAGATGAGGTGTTTTCACTGATTGAGATTGTCGGACTGACTTCCTCATCTTAGTTGTTATTGTCACAACGTTTCGGCCGTTTTGCCCTCCGGTCTTCGTCAGGTGTTTTGTATCGAACTGGGGAACTGTTTATTATTATTATTACTACGGGGGTACCATGTTCGGACTCCAGCTAGCAAAAACCAACTAAGAATTGTCCTAGTGACATATGGCCGAGTGGTCCTAGACGTTGTATCAAAGTTTACAGTTACCCAAAAGGTGCTGAGTTCAATCCTGAACGAAAGCAGTGAAAAAAGTAACATCCAAAAACAGAGAATCAACAACTATGTCCCAAAGCCTAGCTGGAGTCCGAACATGGTACCCCCGTAATAATAATAAAGGGTTGGGTTCGAGACTCCTAACAAACAATTCCCCAGTTCGATACAAAACACCTGACGAAGGGCAAAACGTCCCAAACGTTGTGACAATAACAACCAAGATGAGGAAGTCAGTCCGACAATCTCAATCAGTTGAAAAACATAGAAAAACCAGATAACTCCCATGTTCCATGTTTTTCAATTTTGACCCGTTAGATGCTTTTGTCTGAATGAAAAGCGATTAAAATGTTTTCAACATGTATGGATACTCTATGTACGAAATTTAAAGTCTGTATATCAAACATTCGTTTAGTATATAGGTTGAGAAGCATCCCCTCACCCACATTCTCATTTCTATAGATATACTAGCTGGCAGCCCGGCGTTGGCCGGACATACAATACGCTTAAAAAAAATATTTTATCATTTAATACAATTTCCTTTGGCATTTTCTGTTTTACAAATAATTTTAACTTATCTGCGAAATACCTTCAACTTGTCTGCTATTTTTTAAATCCGCGTCAACTAGCGTATGATTAGATCTGGATTCTTCGGACTATTGTTCTCGTTTTGAGGATTATTTTCACAACGTTTCGGTCGATGCAATGTCCGACCTTCTCTTTGTGTATCTTGCCGAACACGAAAATGTTTCTATCGAACTCAGGAATCTGCAGGGAATTCCAAAAGAAATCCTTTATTTATTTCACGGTGCAGCATACTCACGTTTCATCAGCCATGACTGGATAGGCGTCTTAAGTGATTCGCAATTGTAATGTTCAGTCTCCTACACTGAGAATTGACGTTTTAACTTTCAAGAGAATTTCAGTTTCGAATTAATTTTTTCAAGCACTCTAACCATGGAGGTTCCATCACCTGGAACGTTGTAAAAATGACACTCAAGAACACTAGTCCAAATAACACGTAAATTAGGTTATATATTAATGAGGGGATTATAAGTAGAGTATTCTACAGCGAGACATTTGTTAACATTATATTTAAATGTATGGACGTTGGTACAGTCGGAAACACAGCTAGCAGGGATGTTATTCCAAAGGCAAGCACTCCGAGGTCATAAGTCAATAATAATAAAAAGATTTCCGACATCTGAGGATCTCGACAATAAAATATGAGTTTTTGCTAGCAAAACATCCGTACGATAAATAGTGCTGGGAAAAAGAAACGGGGGACCAACAAGCCTTGCGCAATGTATCTCTCTTCGTGAAAGTTGACGATTCGCAGTTAGTAATTTTTCCATCTGCATTTTTAATATACAAAAGAGAAGATCGTGATTTCTCACTTCAAGAAACATAGATGCTTTCGCCTTGCTCCTCTTTATTAGTTACAGGAAAGCTTACATGAAAAAAGAATTACATATATAAATTCATACGTTTGGAGGGCAAAACAACGCAGTTTTTACATAAACCAATTTCTTTGCTTAAAAAAAAATCAAATATATTTCGATGCTATACATCCTTGTAAATGAAGAGTCTGTTTTTTTTTTTCGATTTTCTGGTTATCCTGGTGTAATTCTGCGAGCGACAGTGTTAGTCCGTAGGTTTTGATAACGGTTTGATTTTCATCGAAATTTATATGATTTGATTTAAGCAAATAGATTTGTTCATATAAAGACTGCTTTTTTTTTGGCTTCTAAACGTATTTATTAATATATGTAATTTTTTATTTTCAATTAATATGCAACGCTTTAAATGAAGTTTACGATGTTTATTAAATTAATTTGCGCGGATACTGTTTTTGGCTCCTTTTTTTTTCTATTTAAGCCGTTATCAAGATCCACGGATGAACACTGTCGCTCGCAGAATTACATTTTGCGGAGCAGAAAAATGAAAAAGAAATAGACTCTTCATTGGTAAGGATGGATAGCATCGAAATGTATCTGATTTGATTTTTGGTTGTTTTTGTTTTACGGCATATCAACCCTTTTCATGTCATTTAACGCCGAATCCAAACATTCGGAAGAAAAATTTTTAATAGAATATATTTGTTGTTTTCAAGTCGGATTCTATTTAACCTATAGTTGGGACCCTAACAGGTACTACCACTCCAGTTCAGAGTGGACCTGGGAGCAATGGCAATTAAAGAGTGGCTCCACACTCCTCAAAGCCGGCAGGCTGGGGTCTCACCACTGGATATAGTTTAAGGTCATATCCAGGACCGTCTGATTTGATTTAAGCAAATAAATTTGTTCGTATAAAATGCAGGTTACAATTTTCATTAAATCAATTTGCGCGGCTAACGCGATACTCCGTTGATGACTGTTTTTTGTTGTTTTTTTTTTCTTACAATTTTTTTTTTTAGTCAAACCTTTATAAAACACCACGGAGAAACACTGTCGCTCGCAGAATTAAACCATATGAACCAAAAAGTAGACTCTTCATTTATAAGAATTTGTTTTTATATTTAAAAAAAAAAAATGCGTTGTTTTTGCGTTCTAAACGTATTCATTGGAATACGTAATTCGTATTTTCAATTAATATGCAACGCTTCAAATGAAGATTACAATTTTAATTACCACATGAATTAATACTATGGAACTGACTAGGTTAGAACTTGGCTCAGCCAGGTCGCCCGTCCGCATTGTTATCGATTTCAACTAGAACACTTCCGGAATCATGCTATCACACGGGATAGTACATGTGTTTGTTTGATTGCATTCGTGATAAACTGATCGTTTTAAGCCTTTAATTCATACGGGAAATACGCTTTGTAACTAGAAAAAATTTATAAGGAGAAAAAAGAAAGAAAATATTGCTTCTGTTTAAACTGGGAAATTGCATCCATGTTTTTTTTTTTTCTTAATATTTTATCCGCGTTCTTCTATTCATGTTTAAAAAAACGAATGCTAATCAAATATCAAACTGTATTTGTCAGGTCATCTCCATGGTTAAAAGCTGAAATATGAATTATTAATGAGATCCAGCTGACCAATGACTCTGTCATCTTGCCTTTTTCTCTGGACAAATTAAATGGGGTGATGGTTATTTATTGTCCAGCAAATCCATCGGACAATAGCGATGTCTATGCATCGGTTGGTTTCGTGTTTCCGCTTTTACTGTTCGACTTCCTGTCTTCGTTGACATGGCGATGCTATAGAAATAGAATTAGCTTTTTTATTAGTAGTATAATTACACACAAAGATATCTTAACGAAATGAAGTATCTATACGGTCATAAAAAATATGATCTGTTGGGTCACCCACTTAGCTTGGCGTAGATTGTTTGAGTCAGAAAATGTGAGTTGGAAAAACAAAATATCAAATAAATAAAACAAGATAATCGTCAACAATATGAAAAGAACGTCAATTATAGATCAGGATCGAAATAAGAAGTTATTTAATATCGAATATCTAGGTCATAGGGTATTGTTGTTGTTCTATCTAACGGATCCAAATGTTGTATATAGAAACAATCACGAAAGAAATTAAAAGGTCGACACAAACTTGCAAGTGCAAAACAAATTTATTTACTTACTTCATTTAGCAAACGTATCTCTCACCTCTATCTTCTCTCTTTTTGGCCGCCACATCGACCGGTTTCATTATACAGAAACCAGATAGAGCTGCCTGTTTAATACACAGCATTAGACACGGGTGGCCGTCAATACACAGCACCAGACAATGCAAGGCGTAAGAGGAAGAGTCATCGCGTGCTTATAAAACAAAACTTTCCATTGGGTATGTTTTTTTCCAGCCTTTTCTCCTTTTCCTTCCTTCCTTCCTTCCTCTCGATCTCTATATCTATATATGCACTTCGCTCCGTGACGCCAAGACTTTAAATGCTAACCTGGAACTTCATTTTAATAACGAAACAAAACTCTATTACAAAAAGTAGAGATTGAAAAATGTTAAAATAAAACACTAGACGAAAGTTTCGGTTCTTACGTTTCTGTTTTTTTATTTTTATTTTTTATTCGTATTATTTGGTTTGGTATCTTCAGACTACTGAGCTTATATTGTGTGTTTTATTCGTTGCGTGTAACCTCCGACCTTCTTCACGTGTATCTTCTCGAACTCGAAAACGTTTCTGTTGAACTCGAGAATTTAGATGGAATTTTGAGCAGAAAACTTTATTTACACAACGGGGTAGCATGCTCTCGTTTTCGCCGGTCATGGCAGGATAGATTTAGAGTTGTATTTTCGGTCACAGACTAAGACTTGAACCTTCAACATTCAGGAGAATATAACATTTACAATTTATTTTTCTTAGTACGCAAACAACTGTACTAGAAATTTTGGGAGCGTTAAACCTATTTTATAAAAACAACTATCGCCGTCTTCTATTATTTATGTAAATTCTCGCTTCCCAAATAAAATAAACTTGCCTCAATATACAAGAAGTTTTTATTGGTCGAAAATATGCCGTACTAGCTGGAGCGCGGCGTTGCCCAGTCGTACAGTACGTTTACACATTATATTTCTATTTATGCAGATTGTGAATGTATTATTATCGAATCAATCCTGTATTGATTGTTATATATTACGAGGAATAATTTCCCGGTGAACTAATAAAAAATAATGATAATATCATTCATTAAATTCCGTCTACGTTCGTTTACAATATCACGTGAGCGGGTATTTGGGTTTGACGATAAATGCCCTGGAAAAGTCACATCTGACTAATGTTCAGTTTTAAAATATGCAAACGAAAAAATGATTTGCGGCGATTTTCAATGGTTATATTCTTTCATCAGAATTTGAATTCATTAATAAGAAAAAAATATATAATGATAAGGTATGCCGGTTTGAACAGAAGACAATTTAATTTGCAGACCAATAGTCTACCACTGAGATATATCTCCAGATATAAATAAATCTGTTTTTAAAGAAAAAATCATTTGTTGCCATTTTATTATTTGACATCCTGTGTTCGAGACGTGTTCGAAAAGAAATTGGTATGAGGCGTTGTTCAGACAAGCACGTGTTCGTGAAAAAGTGTGTGACGTCACAGGAGACACGGAAAGTCACAATAGGTCGCAATAGGAGAAACGAACTGTTTAAATATATAGAAAGTGTGTTGTTAAAAATACCAGATAGAAAGGGTTTGTTAAAAAAGAAAGTGAGTCCGTTTGAATGTCTTTTACTTTCCTTTTTAGTCTCGTGCAAGCCACTCTGTCGGTCCGTCGTCGGTCGGCCCGTCTGTCGGTCGGTCGGTCTGTCCGTAACACTTTTGTGCAAGGCCTTTTTGGTTAAGATCAAAGGTCTGTTGTTAATAGATGCTGTTATTGGCTTCTTAAGCTTTTCTTGGCCTTTTGGCAAGGATCAAAGCTCCCCTACTCCCCGGGGAATTGGTCCCCATTTCCCCCTTCCCTCCTCACTTTAAAAATCGGCCTTGTGCCTAATTTGCTCAGTGGGGGGAGCAAATAAATACCTCAAAGTGTAGTATCTGTTCCGGCAGATACTGAAGGAAAAGACCATATGTGGCGGCGACCCCACATATAAGACTTTGGTCAATGTCGGGGCAACCCTTCATACCAATTGTCACTATCCAGCTCCCCTACTCCCCGGGGAGTTGGTCCCCATTCCCCCTTCACTCCTCACATTAAAAATCGGCCTTGTGCCTAATTTGCTTGGTGGGGGAGTAAATAAATACCCCCCACATATAAGACCTTGGTCAATGTCGGAGCAACCCTTCATACCAATTGTCACTATCCAGCTCCCTTACTCCCTGGGGAGTTGGTCCCCATTCCCCCTTCACTCCTCACATTAAAAATCGGCCTTGTGCCTAATTTGCTTGGTGGGGGAGTAAATAAATACCCCCCACATATAAGACCTTGGTCAATGTAGGGGAAACCCTTCATACCAATTGTCACTATCCAGCTCTCTTACTCCTGGGAGAGTTGGCCCCCATTTCCCCTTCACTCCTCACATTAAAAATCGGCCTTGTGCCTAATTTGCTTGGTGGGGGAGTAAATAAATACCCCCCACATATAAGACCTTGGTCAATGTAGGGGAAACCCTTCATACCAATTTTCACTATCCAGTTCTCTTACTCCTGGGAGAGTTGGCCCCCATTTCCCCTTCACTCCTCACATTAAAAATCAGCCGTGTGCCTGGTTTACTCGGTGGGGGAGCAAATAAACACATACCTCACATATAAGACCTTGGTCAATGTCGGGGCAACCCTTCATACCATTTTCTATTCTTACAGCCCGCTCCTAGCTGTCTGTCCACCCTTGCCCAGACGTCTGTCTGCTCTGGTGGTCACTGCTCTACTCCCTGAATCTCACCTAATTACGTGCCTCAGACCAACCTAATGTTTCCATCTAGTTATTTGTTTATCAACATCCAAAAGAATGTTTACATCTATTTTCTATTTTCTCATTCCTTTTGCGATTTATACGTCAATCATTTCTTCCTCAATTTAATTGTTAATTCTTTTAATCATAATAACTGATCCAGCGAGCATCCATCGCTCAAATCAATTAATAAGAATACAATAATAATGTTTTGACCATTGCACACGCCAGGATAGGAAATTCTATTTTAATCTACTAAATTGCTGTTGTTGTAGGATTCACCTAATTAACATACGTGGAGTTTGTACCAGAAAGACGGGAGTAACCCAACGAGAGAGAGAGAGAGAGAGAGAGAGAGAGAGAGAGACCGATAACGAAATCAATAGTTGACGACTACTCAGCCGACACCTTCTCCAGGGTCGGTCGCCCGCTGACTATACCAATGTGTAAATATTGTATATACTTTCTTGCTTTCAATATATCTGTTCTACTTTACTTGTGCGTTGTTATTTATTTCCATGTGTTCAGTCGAGTTTCAACAATTGCAATCGTATCGGTATGTTTCTTAATTAATATTTCTGGGTTAATTTCTGAATTTTGTTTTTTATATTCTATTATTCCTTTTTATAAATTCTGTGTATATATTTAACAATTATGTTCATATATGAATTCAATATTATGTCGCTTTTATTTTGTTTGCTTGTTAGTAACTACTTATCAAGTCCTGAAGGCAACTCAAATATTAATGAATATTAAGTGTAAGTGTAGTGATTGTAATTATTATTTTTGATATTTATAAATGCCATTTAAATTATTTTACGAGTATGTTTAGCTATGAACATCAATTTGCCTCGCTGTAAAAGAAAAAAAAAGGTTTAGACCGCAGTCTAGATGTTACATGATAAGGGCTGTCCCCTGTTCATGTAAGTATAAAAATAGAGAGATTAGTTAAAATGGAAATAAGAGAAAGCAGAAATCGAACCCTGGACATAAGTTTTAAAGAACAATAGGTTTAAATGGAATGTCCAGTAAATTGTTAATTCGGATGAAATAAATAATAAATAAACTATTCAATTGTTAAAAGAATGTGGATAATAAAATATGAGTTAAATAAATTAGATATGTAGGTTAAATTCCTTTGTGGAAACAAACAAGGAAAATAGGTTATTGGGAAATCAATGTCGAAAACGTGCAAAGTCGTGCATGTTGAGACACGTGAATTTTGCTCACGTGGCCGGGATGCATGGAGTTCTGAATATAGCAGGTGGGAGTTAGTTGGTGGAGAGACAGTCAGAGAGACAGTCAGGAGAGACAGTCAGGGGAGACAGACAGGCGGACGTCTGAAGCGAGACGTCACTTCAGAAACTAAGATGTGAAACTTTGAGTTCTTAATGAGGAAATCCCGACCGGTCGTATTAAATAAATTCACCATGTGTTTTGGATAAAGCTCATCTTTGTGTTGTGATTTCTACAAAAAGGTAAATTGTATCGTTATTATATGTCTGTGTTATAAAATGTCATTACAACAATATCTCTCTCTCTAAGATACAACATCATATGTAATAAGACAAGAACTCTCACTAAGACACATATCATTACTAATAAGAACTCACGTAACATACGCGCACAAGTGGTATCGTCTAATAATAATAATAATAATAATAATAATAACTATATAACATAACAATCTATACACTATTCTGTGTTAAGAAAAATATTCTCAGGCAAGTGTTTGAATAAACATAACTAGTTTTTTTTTTGCGAACAATTTTCAATTTACAAATTTTTAATATTAGAAATGTTCGGATAAAGTTTACGACGAAGCACAATGAAGTGGTTTGCTGTCAATTATATTATTTACAAATATACAATTATCTTTTTCTTAACGTTCCCTTTTTTCAAGTAAATATTGTTCTAATAATTACAACTTTGTCTCGGCAGCCGTGTTAAACATATATCTTATTTTTCTTTTATCAATATTATTTGAATGTATCCCCTTTACCTTGTGCATATTTCTGAATTATTCCTCGGATTTCGGACCATCTTCCACTTACGCAGTTTCCTGGGATTATACCTGTGTGTAGGGAAATTTAATAAACATTTATATTTTTGGATATTACCATCGTTGGATACTTTACCTTTCACCACACTATCCATTCACGTGAAATCACCTTTTTCTTCACCATATTCCCTCTGCTCCACATTTTGTTATCAAATAAGATTGACATACGTGCAGTTTCATAAAATACTTTTGTATGCAAACTCCGATCCCGCATTTTGTTAATTCCTACCCTCTGATGAGAAGGTAAGCACATCTTCAAAACTCCGCAGATTAAGGGCTATCCACTTAATTAGTATTTCCTTTTTAAAATGAAATTTTAACTCTTTTTCAAAGTGTTTATAACATGTTTTATTAACAACTTCTCTCTCTCTGTCTCTCTATCTCTCCCCCTCTCTCTCTCTCTATATATATATATAAATATATATATATATATATATAAATATATGTATATATAAATGTATATATAAATGTATATATATAGATATATATATAAATATATATATACACTTATAAATATATATAAATATATATATATAAATATATATATGAATATAAATATATAAATATATATATACATATAAATATATATATTTACATATAAATAAATATATACATATAAATATATATATACATATAAATATATATATATACATATAAATAAAATATATAAATATATATATATAAATATATAAATATATATATATATAATTATAAATAT
>NC_136507.1:40099242-40121742 GCF_053919585.1 Euprymna scolopes
CGTGATCCGTTTGTTTTAAACTGAAAATACATAAATATCGCAAGTATTAATGCGGGTGTCACTCAGTGGTCGATTATTATTTTTTCTCATGTATATAAAATAAATTATTTTGATATTTTGTTCGAAAATTAATCACATCTTAGAGTATCATATTTTTTTTAGTTACAAACGAATACACTTATATATAAAGAATAAATACCGGAAGACAAAGCCATAAAGCGTTGGACTTGAAGACATCCAAGTTGTATTCAGGAGGGAAGCAGACAGACGGAACAGAGTTCCACATGCGTGCAGTTCTAAGAAAGAAGCTTTGTTCATGGATCTACGTTTTGATTTAGGCATAGATAAAGAGTGGGGAAAGTTTTTGACAGTGGATTAAGCTAGACGGGTGTTTTTTGGAAAAGATTGGCGAGGGGGGATTGATACAGTTGTTATCGTCTTTTGACCAACTAAGCCTCTGGCCGGCGTTGGATAAAATTGAAAGCGCTATCTTCAGACAATGCTTGCCTGGAACCGTCTTAATAACACCAACTAAAAGATGAGAATAATAATCCGCAACAAATAAACTCATTTCAATAGGAAATCCAATTAATTAATACATGATTTTCAGTTTTAATATTTGTCCTCTTCGCCCTCATGTTTTTAGTGTCATCCCTCCTTTCTATACTCCAGTAGTGGTCTGCTAACATACCAGAGTTCTATTTTTAATTTAAAACGTATCTGAAATATTCTGAAAGAAATTCTTCGTCATGTTCATTGCTCGCATCACTAAGATTCTACGATAATAAAATTCAAGAAAGTGACACTTTTGTAAAAAAAAAAAAGAAAAAAATGTATCTAATTCAACAAAAAGAAAGCCAGAAAACGATTTTTCTATGGCATTCTGCATATAAAAAATCGGCACATTTTTGGTACACTGATTTTAACAAAAGACCGGAAGTGTAATGTATCTGTTAATTTTCTTCGATACGAACATATTTGTAACATATTTGTATTTAGCGTCTCTCTACAATTGATTAATCGCATTTCGAAGTATGACCCAGCATATTTTAGTCTGTCTGCCAACATTAACCTCCTTATCAACGATTTTTTTCAAGTAGTTTTCAAATTGAACATTGTGTTTTATATCTAATAGAATTGCACGTCCAAACATAGACTATGCCTTCCAGCGAAATATGTTATTTACCAATTGAGACTGTCAACAGCGTAAAATATTTTCATCGACAATCACAGTATGAGGCTTCCTCTTAACAGCAACAACAAACAGTGACAAAAGCAGAACTTTCTAAATGAGGCCCACGATTTTAAGCTTGCTCTAACTGGCATCTAAGCTTCAGCCTCTGTCCCATCGACGAAATGTTGCATCTCTCTGCCTTTTCTATAAGTATTTTAGTGGTGAATGCTCTGACGAACTGCAATCACTTGTGCCCCCACGACGTGAGCACCCTCGACAAACCCGACAGGCTGCTAAATCCCACCCCCACACTGTAGAGATCCCTACATGTAAAAGATCTTTTTACTCCAATAGTTTCTTCCCCAGAACCGCAAGACTCTGGAATTCCATTCCAGGTCCCTGCTTCCCCAACAGTACTGACGTGCAGAAGTTCAAGTGTAACGTGAACCGACACCTTGCTGCCCAAATCCCTACATAGTACCCCAGTAGTTGTTGCCCCTGATAGTAGCCCCCTACACCAAAGTGGCAATTTGCCTTGTTTGGGGTGAAAATGTAATAAAAAAATTTAAAAAAAAAACATTTCCTGCGAATTTAAACTTTTGTTTGAATAGTTTTTTTAATCACCGAACCGTCATGTGGTCGAGGTAAACTATACTTTATTTGAGACCAGGGTATCTCGTGGAAATAACATAGATGAATTTTATATCAAGGTCCGGAGGCCTCTCAAGGATAAAGGTTAATGTGTGCATTGTAGTCATTGGAATGGTTGCGTAGTAATCATTTGTAGTGGTAATTTGGTATAATTAGATTATTTACGAGGAGGTTTCAAAATAAACTCTTTTACGTTGGACTTAAAGATAATGACATTGTTGTCAGCTTGAAAGCAGATCAGCGATAAAGAATTCAACACGAGGGCAGATCTGCTAAAATAGCTTTATTGATAGAATCCATATTTAAGTTTAGAGAGATCGATAGAGTGTGGGGGAATTTAAAGATTTTGGTAAGATGAGTGTATTTTGTGAAAGATTGACTAGGAGAGACCATAGATTGAAACTCTATCAAACAATTGACATGAAAATAGCGATAGACCAGTGGCAGACTCGTAAGGTATCTTCCGTAGGAAAAGAGGTTGCAAAGAAGCGAAAAGTGCATTACCTACTAGGTTACAAAGTCAGTTTTGAACCATGTCAAGGCAGGATAGGAAGCTTCGAGCAGCTCTTGCCAATATGTTGCAGAGGTACTCAATGCTAGGTCCTAGTTATCTCTTATACAGGTAGAGAATTTAACCAACAGTGAAATATCTACAAGTGCGGTAGAATGATCCCACTATGTTTCCAGCAAGGTTAGCAACAGATTTGATATATGTGCTCTATTTCAGCTCAGGAGTGAAAGTCAGACCACTATACTTGTCTAAACATTAAGGGTCAACAGAGCGAGATCCGTGCATTTCAATAAGGAACAAGGTGTAGGTCAGAGCGTCGGTGATGGAAAAAGAGAAGCTTGGTTTTCGATGCATAAAAATTAACCAGCACCCTTTTCCCCATTGCATCACGTGCTCAAGGTTAAAGGAAAGGGAATCAGAGAGATCTTGACCACTTCTGGTCTTTGTATCTGTTGCCATAGATGGTTGTCTCATCTACACAAATGTCTACTAATGGTCTAAAAATGTGATTTTGGAGATCATTCATAAAGATCAAGGATAAGAGGTGAGACCAGGATAGAACACTAAGGGACGCATACACATAAGAGACGTTAATAGAAATCAATACAGGCTTTCTGGAACAAAGGAATGTAAAAATAGAAAGAAATCTTATGCCACTCAAAAACTGATGTTCGATCCATGCAAGATGTTCTAAAAGCTGTTTTTTACAAAGGTGATACCACTTATCAAGTTTCGGAGGTTTCTCGAGGAAACATCTGAATGAGTGTATGGAAATCAATGGGGGCAATATTGTAGCAATCGTTAGTAGTGGAAATTTTGTAAATTGATGGAAATTTAATGGATTAAAATGAAGATAACGATAGAGCAGAGACAGGCTTGCCACGTCTCTATTGTGGAGTAGACGGCTTAAGTGAAGAAAAATGGCATCACCAACTAAGTTTCCAGCCGGTTTTTAACACTATCACGGCAAGATAGAGCACGCAAAATAGTTCCTGGTCAGATGTGGCAATAGAGTTTCATTTTAGGACGTTTTGGTAAACAAAAGGAATGATTGTTAACCGCAAGTTATGCAAGTATAAAAATACATTCATCATCTTATCTGTCAAAGTATGTTTTGTTTACAACAATATCCATTGTTGTTGTGTGTGTTTTTTTAAATTTCTGCTTGGTATGGAACCAACAACACACTCCCTAAAATGAAAATCTTTCTCATCGTGAAAGTATCAACGTTATACAATATGCAACTGCCAGCCTGTTGAACTTAATACTGAGGGACTTCTTCCCAGTTGAATACAACCAGTTTTATTTCCAACTTTAATATAAACAAATTCTTGTAGAGCCTGCCCCTTAAATAATCAAATTCTGACGAATTACCCGATTATTATATATCATCACATTGTAAACTCACAGTCCCCTTAGTGACATTTCCATCCTAGACAGGATACAAACCCGTTTACGGAATTTAGTATGCGAGGGCAATTTCGCCTCCCTAATTCTCCTTTCAAAAAGAGACCTTACGAGTCTATTCTATCATTTTTTTTTATAATAGATACTCGGCTGTGCTCCAATCCATAGCTCCTCCTTATAAAATGTTCGCAACAAATACTCGTCTGGCTGCAACAACCGTCAACAACTTACCTCACATGCTATCCGTGCCGCGAACTAGTCAAGAATTCCCTGGGCAGAGTTTCTTTCCCAGAAGTGTCTCTATGTGAAACGCAATACCATGTGTCTGCTTCCAGACTGATTACTACATGACCGTCTTCGAATCCTAAATGAATAAATTGCCACAATGACTGCTGTACACTCATTAACCCTTATCCTCGAGTGACCTGCTGGCTTTGATAAGTGGTGACTCCTATGTAAAAGAAAAAATTCCTATTGATCCGTTCTTCTAAAAAAATGTATTCAATTACATTAAATTCGATTAATCGGCATAGGATAAAACACTACATGATTCATCGCCGTTAAGAAGGGTTCGAAAAGAGAGAGAAGAAAAAGGAAAGCGAACAAAGAGGGAGAAAAAGGCGCTACGAATTAAGACATTCGGAAATATAGTTGACCAGCACCTGTCTAACTTCGTCATGAACTGATCCGTTGTTTGTTGCGGTGACAACTCCAAGCGGCAGTCTATTCCAGGGAGTAGGTATGTAGATGGAAAATGCAGCTTTCAGTTTGTGTTCTCTCGGTCCACATTCGGATGCCCGAGTAAAAAGAAACTCTGGATGTATGTCGTAATGCGCATGAAGAAAGTTATAGACCAAAATTAGGTCGCTCCTCAATCCAGCAAGAAAAGGTTCGGTGGCCACAAACAGATGTCATAAGAAAGGTTACGAAAACCTTGCACCGATCTGGTCGCTAGCCTTTGCACTCGCTCTAGATGTTCAGTGCTAGGAACCAGATATGGAGACGACGCCTGGATGCCATAATCCAACAAAGGTCGGAAGAGCGATACGTACATAGTGAGGAAAATCCCTGTGGTGAAGTTGGCGAAGGAGCGCTTGTTAAGAAAAAGAGTGCTCATCGTATTATTGGCAGCCTGGATGCATCCTCAAGAAGGGTTGAAGGCGGAATCAGCCAGTATATATACTCAATACAAGTTTATCAGAACAGATTGTGTTGTTTTACAATCTATGAAACACTTAAATCTCATACTGGAGTGCTTTCCAGGCATTGATAGGATGTGATCTAACATATAAAAGCAAAAAAAAAAAACTAGCACATAACCTCGTGTACCTTTAGGCGTTGATCTGCGGTGATACCTTAGTACAAAGAATTCGAATGAATATGATTAACCGAGTTGAATATACGGAAGCTAAGAAACGTTTTAAATAAGATTTTTGTTCAGAATCTGCAAGTTTAGCAATGGAAAGTCTACATTCGAAGGGAAATGCCCGCAATGAACATATGAAACAACAGACAGAAACAGTACGATAGAAACCTGTATATTTAGAGAAATCATTCCTTTTTTACATCCGTTTGTTTTTTTAATGGTAACCACCTTCTAAACCAAAAGTGCTGATATCTCAAATTATTATTATTATTATTTTAATGAAAATAATTCCGTCGATCCATACACCGCGAAGATTTTCCCCGATAACAAGAATTACGTTTTTCTTAACGCGTACGAGTTCGCGAAATCGCGGAATATGGTAATTTTGCTCAGAATTCCTTCGCATATACCGTGTGACTCTGTCGATAATATCAACCAGCCTATTAATCATTGATCAAAGATTGCTGTGTCTTTCCTGTTACGTTTCTCTTACTAATACCAAGATGCAATCCATCTTTACTTTCGTATAGCCATATGCATTAGGTTTTCTAACTACGCATAACATAGATTCGAAACTTTATATTGAAAACCAATGTGCGCACACACACACACACACACACACACACACACACATATATATATATATATATATATATATATATGCTGTTTAGGAAAAATGTTTTTCAATTATCTTCCACGTTTCATGTATACCTGTGCTTTTTGTTTAGAAACTCAATGAATGAAGAATAAACCAAACAGAGCATATAAAAAATAATTGCAGTTTATTTTTCATTAAAAACAGCTTCTCTTGCATGTCCAAATTTATATACATTTTTAAGGATACACTTCATTATGCAGAAACTACAGTTATTATAATGTCAATACAGTATCATACACTCTTCAGAAAAATAAGTAATTCTTTGTTTACATAGAAATAATTAATTCCAATATAGTGTGAGAAAAAATAGTCCAGAGCAGCCTCAACATCGTGTGTGGTATATAACGAAATTTTAACATGCTGAAGGAACTGGTTTGCATCACAAATAAACATTTGAATCTTTGACTACTATTACTCTTAAATATATATATATATATATATATATATGACAAAAGGCTATGCTAAAAATTTCAAGATGTTGACCATCTCACAGTTTATTCCTTTAAGTTCGTTGACGTGCAAAATTCTTGCATGTACAGTGTACTAAACGGAATGAATTGTAAATGGTCATCTTGAAATTTGGAATACAAACTTTCGTCATTTAATTTTTATCTGTTCTGCCACTATAATGAGCTTCATGAATTAAAGAATTGTTATTAAAGAAGGTTAATATATTATCGTAAAACATATTTCCATATATAAACACACATATATAAACACATATATATATACATGTATATATATATAAACACATATATATATATACATGTATATATATAAACATATACATGTATATATATAAACATATATATATACATGTATATATATAAACATATATCTATATATATACATCTGTATATATATATATATAAAATATATTTTAGTCATCGACATACAGACCTGTTTCGTTGTTTCACAACTCATCAGTGCCGCTAGACTAACACCTCTCCCAAGCCGAGGATCGAACCTAGAACCGTCGTGATGACAGTCGGCAGTCCTACCCCCTGACTACGGAATCGGTGGCCGAAATTAAACTGTCCGAATGTCTATTTAAATAAACATCCGTCCGCCACTCGTAGAGGGCTCAAACGTTTGTTTGTAAACAAACCGCGAGCTTCGCATTTGTTCAGCTAAATTAAGTAGCGAGTAAGATAATTTACGATAGTGCTCTACCCAAGAGGGGAGCTTTATAAAATATATTTTAGTCATCGACATACAGACCTGTTTCGTTGTTTCACAACTCATCAGTGCCGCTAGACTAACACCTCTCCCAAGCCGAGGATCGAACCTAGAACCGTCGTGATGACAGTCGAGATAGATAGATAGATAGATAGATAGATCTCAAACCAAACATGTATTTGGACAGATACAATAAGAATGTTTTATATTTTATTGGATCTCCTTTTACACTAACTACCGTTGTTAAACGATTTCCTTAGTTGTTTACAAGATAATGACAAAAAATGCCTTTACACTTTAATTGGTGAATATTGGAGTGGCGTCTTTTTCTAATATGTCTCTTTGAAATTAGTCACAAATTTCCAATCGGATTCAAATCTTGTGATTAGCCTGGCTATTGCAAAACATGAACTCCCTTATTGTCGAATCATTTTAAGTTGTTTCGGATCATTGTCTTGTTGGAACTGCCAATCACCAGACAATCCGATTTTCTCCACAGACCTTTGCGAGTTATTTTCCAAAATAGCTCTGTATTTGGTTCTATTCATTCTTTCTTCGATTATTCTAGTGTTCTAATCTTGCGTAAAGAAAATTATAATGTCCCTATCTATGCTTTACGGTAGGAATATGCTTTTTATATAAATGCGGAACCCTCTACACGCCAGATATTTCTTGTATAGTATCGCCAAATAGTTCAGTTCTTGTCTTATGTGACAATATCACAGTATCAAGAAACGTAGTATACTCATTGCTATACTTTTTGGCATACTCTAGTCTCGATTTAAAGTTAACTTTCTTCAGTAAAGAAGTCTTGTGAGGTCTCCAAGTCTTGAGACTTTCTCTGTGCAGTCCGTTACTGATAGTCGTCTTGCATACACTGGTGCCCATGGTGATAAGTTTTTTTGTTTTTTTTTGTTTTTTTTTTGCAAGTGTATACGGGTCGAAAAAAGATTATTTCGAACAGTTCTTAAGATTTTTCGCCGAAACCTTTCGGAAATTTTCCGAGGAGCTCTCGACCTTGGCATGTTTTTGTAGTAATTGACTCTTTCCACTTCTTACCGGTCGTGAATATGACCTTAAACTATATCCGATGGGGCGGCCCCATCTTGCGTGCTTTGGGGAATGTGGAGCCAAACCATAATTTCCATTGCTCCCAGGTTCAGTCTGACCCGGAGTGGTAATCTCTGTTAGGGTCCCAACTATGAGTTAAATAGAAACCAACTTGAAAAAAGAACAAACAAATATATTCTATTAAAAAATTGTTCTTCAAAATCACTGGATTCGACATTAAATAACCTGGAAAGGGTTGATGTGCCGTAAAACAAAAACGACGACGAACAAATCTTACCGATGTATCCTACAGCACTAACAGGAAAATTCAAAGTTGGTAATATTTTTATGTGCTGAATTAATACTTTATATTATAGACTGTACGAGTTCCTTTGCCAATGATTTCTGAAAAAGTTCAGAGAATGATTAGAAGTTCACTTCATATCGAACTAGTACCTTCTAGATTGATCTGAAATGAAAAATTAAAACTTAATGATTTATTATGAAAAAAGAAAGCTGTCCTTCTATATATTTTAGTAATGTAAAAGTTTTATTATTTTATTTCTTATTTGTACCAAACTGCTGAAAAATAAACATTTTTGTTTTGTCCGAAGACTTGTTTCACCTCAATTTAAAGATCCTTAGCCTGATAGCTTTAAGGAAATTCTATTTGTTCTTTAGATATTTGTCTTTATTAATCAACCCGCAAAAGTCGCTTATGGTGTATTGAAAACAAACAAATGAAGCATTTTAAAACGTTAATAATATGAATGGATACATATAATACAACCGCTTATCTGGTTGGCTGGTGGACGGACTGTCAACTATCAAATATATTGTTTTGTGTTCGATCCCTGGCTTGATAGATAACTGAAAAGCGAAAATGTATACCAAGGGTTTACTATATATATATATATATATATATATATATATATATATATATATATATACATATATATATATGTATATTTATATACATTCAATTTGTCTTTACATAAGCAGTAATTTGTTGCTACACAGTCACGAGCATATTTCTATCTGCTAGTATTTAGTAACTATAGATTCTTCAGGCAACAACGCTTCTTTTTGAAAGCGGAATTCTTAATGGCCAGGAATACGAATTATATATATATATATATATATATATATTCGTATTTATATATATATATATTCGTATTTTTATATATATATATATATATATATATATATATATGTATAAAAATTCGTATTCTTGGCCATTAAGAATTACGCTTTCGAATTTAAGCGTTGGTGCCTGAAGAAGTGTATATATATATATATATATATATATATATATATATATGTGTGTGTGTGTGTGTGTGTGTGTGTGTGCGTGTATATATATATATATATATATATATATAAATTCGTCTTTGTTTGTTTGTTTGTTCAAAATTTGATTAATATATATAATATTTCCCTTACTTTACTCTCTCATTTATTTCTATATATTGTATGATTCTTGTAAACTATATACATTTAAGATATCATCTCATTTGCATATTACATAAAAAATCGATTTTATGTAATAGGGTTATATTAGTTAATGTCTTTTGCGAGAGAATTGTTATAAGTGTTCTATTTAAAATTGTTATTTAATAAATTTTGAACAATAGTTATATAGATAACATATTTAATTTAATTTATTTTGACTTATTATTCCAACAGCAATAAAAAAAACTTTATTTTTAGTTATTTGCCCCTTAGAAACTTCCAAACATTTCATTTGTTTGTTTTGATTATTCTTTAAACGGCTATACAGAAATCGATAAATTTTTACGATGTGACCCAGCGTCGTTTAACACCTAAAAAATAAAGATTTACTGCCTCTTTCAAAAGTCTACAATTTACCATTTTCATCATTTTTTTCACGTTAATCTCAACGATTACAAACTTAAATTTCTAATTTAAAAGAAGGTAATATTTACGACGTGACCCAACGTCGTTTCACCCCTAAAAGAATTAAGACCTTCTATTTGGAGGTTTAAACGTTTAAACAGCCTTGATAAATACTATGAAAAAAGAAATTTGAAAAAATTAACATTTTAAAGGGGGGATCACTTTTTTATATAAATTTAACGTAGAATGAGCACCCACTCTTTGGCAACAAAGCGTTCAAGGAGACATTTCATCTCTAGCATTTTTGTCATGTTTGGCGGTTGAGGGGAGGGGCAAAACATGACAAAGACGTATTTGTTTTGGTGGTGGGGCGTGAATTACATTTGAAACATGGAAAAAAGATAATATTTTTTTTTTTCATGAGATAATTCTGTACTTTCACCTAACAATTTTATAAACGAACCCCAAAATAGGATTACATTAGAAACATAAGATGACGACAATTTTTATTTAATTGTTTTTGGAATTAATTTTTGGTAGATCTTAATTTTTTAGGGTTCTGCATACTTGGCTAATTTTTATTTATTAGGGGGGGGCGATCGAACGGGCATTCACTGCAAAAATTGCAACAATTTATTTTTAATCATTGCTTTTTTGGGGGGGGGTCTTTCCAGTGCTCAATATCCGGAGACCAGTTTCTTCTCTTTGTATCCCTTCTGCCGAACGAAATACCTGGTGTCACGTACTTCTTCTTTTTAGGGGCGATTACATTTACATGTTTTCGTCCGTTCTTATATTTTTGGAATTGTTGTGGGGATATCCATGTTAATATAGCAGGTGTGTTCACATCATGTCAACCCAGGCAACGCTGGATACCTATGCTAGTATATATATATATATATATATATATATATATATATATATATATATATATATATATATATATATATATATTTCAACCTTCCAGAATCATTACTGACGGGTAACACGTTTACTGTAATTCGGAAGATTCGAACCTGGCCACAAAGCCATCTCTCTCCATTCGCAAGGAAAAAAACCCACGGCCAACCTCAACCGCGATAACTATCGTTGAAATTTAAACATTTACTTTTTAATGTCGTGACATCCGTCCACAGATATCTAACGATTTTCTCTTCCCTTCAACCTTTTCTTTATTTTAATGGTCTGAGCTCCAATCTATAGTCCCCCCGCGGCAAAATTTCACGGGAAACACTCGTCTAGCTTAAACCACTATCAATAATTTCGCCCACGCTTTATATGTGCCTAAATCCAAACGTAGATTCCATGAACAAAGTTGCTTTCTTAGAACTGCACGCCTGTGGAACTGTCTTCCGTTGAGCTGCTTTCCAGCTGACTACAATATGGTTGTCCTCAAGTCCAAGGTAAACAAGTTCCTGATGAGTCGTTCCACTTAAGTTAACAAATTTACCGAATTTCCATTACTAACGTTGTCCGTTTTGTACACTTTTTAACACGTATTCTCGAATAGAGCCCAGAGCCTTGATAAGTGGTTTTGCCTATGTAAAAAAACATCATGATCTGCACATCCGTCTAGGAGAAGGAAAACTCTGAAACTAAACCAAAGGGGAGGGAGGCCTCTTCAGTCTTGGATGGCAACCTTCCTAGAGCTGGTGACTCAAACAAATTACCGGTTTGCAAACCTAAATTGCTTAAGGAGTAGATAGGTTCTGTCTATCACCCGGCTTCCATACTCCTTCTTTGCCTATTAGTCAGGCGCAGAGATACTATCACAGTGATTCGACAGAAACACCTAGTAGTAGATCTTGTTTCTTGTCTAGGGCAATGAACGCCGTCTCCCCACTCCCGACACACCCCACCCCTAAAGCTGGGCACTTGAGAGTGCTTGAGTACCATATATGCCTGAGCAATTAGATTGGATTGACCTTCCTCTGATGGGTTGAGGGTACCGGATTGACAGTTACTGGCTGCTGTTTCCGACTGGTAGTACAGGTACCCTAACTATTTGGTAGTGCTTAGAGCGGCTGCTCCATCAACAGTTGTATAATATAGGGATGTTTGCAGTGCCATGTCGCACATGGAAAGGACCCTGCACTCATACCCGATGGGCGTTCCTGAGGCCACAGTCCTAGTTGATGGAGGGTCAGCTGATGGTCTATTTGTGATGCATGTGTGATATTCTGCATAACCTCCCGTTCGGCTCCCCCTAACCTACCTGCAACTCGTTAAAAAATATGATGACAGTACAATCTAAAAATAAGGTTAAAACAGGCTTAGGGTCAAACAAATCCAACTTGCCTCCTCCCTTGAGGCTTGCATTCACAAATATCCGTGGGCTTAGAACTAATTTAGCTGATGTTGAAGCATTTCTCCTAACAAATACCCCGGATATCTTAGCACTAAGTGAGACTAACCTACCCTCCTCCATCCCCTCTTACTACTTTAACATGCCTGGATACCTCGCACTCTGTCGTAAGGACTCTGACAGACACATGCACGGACTTGGAGTTTACATTCGTAATACCCTTCCCTTGACTAGAGAAACAAACCTAGAAACGGATGATCAAGCCTTTATGTGCTTTAGACTAATAATGCAACAGAACATTAGCTACTTTTACTTTCTCTACCGCTCTCCCTCGACCCAAGACTGCACCATAATAAACAAAGTATCTGACGGCATAGACACAGCACTCCCCTTCGACACTAGCGCCCAAGTACATGTATTTGGCGACTTTAATGTCCATCACAAAAACTGGCTTGGATTCTCTACTGCAGCGGGCAGCGCAACTCATAGCTTCTCTATATCTCACTCCCTGTCACAAATTGTTACTTTTCCAACCCGTTTCCCTGATCAGGAAGAACAACATGCATCACTTTTAGATCTGTTTTTGACCACAGTTCCTGATGATTCTATAACGAAAGCCGACAGTCCACTTGGGAACGCTGATCATGCAGTTATTATGGTTGAAATCGCCCTAAACTCTAGACCCAAAACTGAAGAGCCAGTGCTCAAAACAACGAGATATTATAAAAAGGCTGACTGGGAAGCCATCAAAGATCTTATCAGAGACGCCCCATGGGGAAATATTTTTTCTTTCTGCTGAACAGTGTGCAAACGAGACCACTGAATGGTTCAAAACTGCAATCGAAACGCATGTTCCCATGCGGAAATTCTAGAGCAAGCCCCACTCTCCCCAATGGTTTACTTCGACTTGCGCAACTGCCATTGCTCAAAGGCAGCATGCATACCGCAGATTTAAGCGAGATAAGTCCAGTTCAAACAGACAGAAGTACATAGAAGCTACAAGTAACGTTAAGAAAGAAATAGCGACAGCTAAGAGAGAATTTACGGAAACTACTAAAAAAAGCATCGAAGCACAAAAACTAGGAACTCGTAACTTCTGCAAAATCTACAACAGTGTAGTAAATAATGGGCAATCAACAATTCCCCCACTAACCAAAAATCAGGAGGTTGTTTTGCTCAGCAACAAAAAAGGTTAACATGCTTGCCAGTCGGTTTGCCTCAAACTCGACACTGGACCCTCCCAATCACCCCTACCTGAATTTCCTATGCGGACAGATGCCACGCTAGACGATCTGAAAATCACCCCTGCTCAGGTGCATGCTATCATAAAAAAGCTTGGCGCTTCAAAGGCATGTGGACCCGATCTCATCCTAGCTGTGCTATTAAAAAAAATGCTCAGCCGAAGTAGTTTCAGTTGTCTCCAAACGCTACAACAAATGCCTAATTGAATCTTGCTTTCCGGGCTGTTGGAAAACTGCTTCTGTGATACCAGTATTCAAGAATTCTGGCGAAAGAACTGACCCATTAAATTATCGCCCTATTAGCCTCCTCCCACTTTTTGCCAAAATATTTGAGACCTTAATTAACCATGCTGATGACACCACACTCTATAACAGGCACGACAGGAAGACAAATGAACATATATCTAAAGTAATGGCAGAAACACTAGAGGATGACCTCCAATCAGTAGTGGAATGGGGACAAAAATGGATGGTCACGTCAATGCCGCCAAGACTAAACTGGTTTCATTCAATAATTACAAGAAACCTTCTCTACCACCTATAGCAATTGCCAACGACTCTTTATCTGAGAGTACGTCTTTCAAGCTCCTTGGCCTTACGTTCACAGGAAACATGAGTTGGAACAATTACATCGAGGGCATTGCTAGGGCCGCTGCAAGGAACGCGGGTTTTCTCTACCGTGCTAGAAAACTACTAACACCCGAAAGTATCCGGTACCTCTATAAGGCCACCATTCGCCCATGTATGGAGTATTGCTGTCATATTTGGGCTGGTGCATCGGCTACTAGTTTCTCGCTCCTTGACAGGATTCAAAAGAGAGTCGCAAATCTAATAGGCCCTAAACTGGCATCTAAGCTTCAGCCTCTGTCCCATCGAAGAAACATTGCATCCCTCTGCCTGTTCTACAAGTATTTTAATGGTTAATGCTCTGATGAACTGCAATCACTTGTGCCCCCACGACGTGAACACCCTCGACAGACCCAACAAGCTGCAAAATCCCACCCCCACACTGTAGAGATCCCTAGATGTAAAAGATCTTTCTACTCCGGTAGTTTCTTCCCCAGAACCGTTAGACTTTGGAATTCCATTCCAGGTCACTGCTTCCCCAACTGTACTGACATGCAGAAGTTCAAGTGCAACGTGAACCAACATCTTGCTGCCCAAATCCCTACATAGTACCCCAGTAGTAGTTTCCCCTGATAGTAGCCCCCTACAACAAAGTGGCAATGTGCCTTGTTTGGGGTGAAAATGTAATTTAAAAAAAAACAAAAAAAAAACATGCCAGCTTCATTGACCGTCTCTCGTTTTAGGTTTAAAGTGCCCAACAATAAGGACCGGGTTCTTAAAGGGGTGTCGTTATTATTATTATTATTATTATTATTATTATTATTATTATTATTATTATTATTGTTATTATTGTTATTATTAATGTTATTATTATTATTAATAATAATTTATATATTTTAAGTATCTACAGCCACTAGTTTTCCATCATGTTACACGATTACTGCCGGTAAAAAGTCAGAGTACTGCTTCTTTAGTGGCGTTGATTTGACTTTTCCCACCTTCCGCCCTCGTGTCACACCTTATAGCGTCGAGAAGAAAACAAATTACCATATAAATAATGTTTCACCTCTATGAATTCCCAACTTCCTTTAAATAATTGATAAATGCAAACTTGGATAATTATCTAAGGAACTCACTTAGAAATGATGCTGACATGTAATATATAGGGCTATGACAATAAAATGTTCTTATCATTGTTTTGACTCTCGAGTATATATCCGACACAGTTAGACACGGTTAGTTAATCGAGAAACACATCACTCTATCTAAAAACATATAATATATTAAATGATATATACTCGAGAGTAAAAATAATGAATACAATATTCCTTTGCCAAAGTCCTAGTAATATCTTTTGAAAAGAGAAAATAATACTATGGACGATATTCTTTAATGCCCTTTTCTCCGTAATATTTAATACTATCTATATATTACGAGGAATAATTTACCCAATGGACTAATATGAAACGGACTAATATGATGATGATGATGATGATGATAATAATAATAATAATAATAATAATAATAATAATAATAATAATAATAATAATTAGAATGATAATAATAATAATTAAAAGAATATTATCTTGCCATAGCAAGTTAGAATTGACATAGAACATAGAATCTGGAAGAAAATCTAGCCGAGATTAGGATGATCTGGTATCTGCCGGACTGAGGTTTGTTCAGGATCGTACGAGGAAATCCACTCTGCCAGATCCTTGCTATCTATCTTCAAGGTGGATTAGGTTACTGCATATTACGCGAGGAATACCGACGAGGCTGCCCAGGCAATTTTGAAAAAGTTAGAGTACTTCTGCTTTAGGGCCGTAGGCTCGATTTCCCCCACCTTTCGCCCTCGTGTCACACATTACAGCGTCGGGAAGAACACAAATTACCATATAAAATTTTTTTCACATCTAAGAATTCCCAGCTTCCTTTAAATAATTGATAAAGGCAAATTTGGATAATTACGAACTCTCTCTCTCTCTCTCACACACACACACACACACACACACACATATATATATATATGTGTGTGTGTGTGTGTGTGTGTGTGTGTGTGTGTGTATAAATCCGGTGGATCTGTTTATTAATAAACAGAAGTATATATATATATATATATATATATATATATATATATATATATATATATATATATATATATATAGTAAGTTATAAAATATATATGGCGATTAAGCGACACTGAATATTCCGCGTTTCCTCCACTCTAGGACTCTTCAGGCTTATGCGTATATTAATTTTATGTGAATAAATGAAGTATATATATATATATATATATATATATATATATAGAAAGAGAGAGAGAGAGAGAGAGAGAGAAAGGGGGAGAAAGAGAGAATAATATATACATATGACTTAAACAGTAATGATTGCTAAAGTATAAAACACTCATTGCCTATAAGTAAAAATAATTTTTCTATCAAAACATTATTGTTAGCCCCTTTCAAACACGGATTAGGCCACTTTAAGACAAATATAATAAACTGTCGGCCAATTTCCAAACGTGTCTGCCATTGAAAACTATCTTATAAGCTTTCTGTAACTATCGGCTTCATTAACTACATGTAACAGAACGCGCATAAGCAAATGTTTAAAAAAAAAAAACAGCATCAGTTGTTGGATGGATAGCTTGCGAAAATATTAGCAGCAGCCGTTTAAGCAAATATGTCATTTAGCAAGTGTGCGCGAGCTCGCGTCACAGGAAAAGGAGATAAAATATACCAGGTAGTCGAGGAGAGAAGCAAATTGAACCGCGGAATATGAACGTATGGATAAGAAGGGGAGAAAGCACTGGCTAGCCTCGGTCTCGGGTGCCGAGGTGAGAGACTTTTAAAAAGCACATGTGCGCGCAGAAAAATTGTAAGATAATAAAATGCGTTGCTTTGGAGCAAACACGAATAAATGTATTTCATTTACACTTCCAAAAAGGTGTCGAGTGGGATTTTCTTTCTTTTTCTTTTTTATTTGTTTGTTCATTTGCGCCGGTGCCAGACAGCGTGTGGGTTCGAGGGGTTTGAAGAGTAATGACACAGTAAAAAGTAACGGCTACGTCACATATATAGTCGATATTCTTATCTTTTCTATAATAATTATTGTTAGTTTGGAGATAGAATATAAAACGGCAGATAAAAATATGTCTTTGCGATAGGGTTCGAATCATTTCACCGGTAGTCATTATTACACTGTACACTGATGATTGCGTAAGCATGAAACACTAGTGTATGTAGATCAAAATAAGTATATATATTCATAAAATATTCTCTCTCTCTCTCTATATATATATATACATACATATATATATATATATATATATGTATGTATATATATAAATATATATATTTGTAGTCATCGACATACAGTCCTGTTTCGTTGTATCAGAACTCATCAGTGCCACTAGACTAGCATCTCTCCCAAACCAAGAATTGAACCTAGAACCGTCGTGTTGACAGTTCTTCCACTCGACCACAGAAGCGACGCCCGCAAATAACTCGTCGGAATGTCTATTTAAATAGACATCCCCCACCACTTATATATATATATTTTTTTTTCATGGGTGTCACCACTTATCAAGGCCCAGAGGCCACTCGAGGATAAGGGTTAATAGGTATACATCAGTCATTGTGATTTTAGCATAGTAAACAGTGGGAATTTTGTAACTTGGATTACTTAGGGGGACGATTCAATTAGAACTTGTTCACATTGGACTTTTTCTTTTTTTTTCACAGGTATCAACACCTTATCAAGGCCAAGAGGCCACTCAAGGATAAGGGTTAAAGAGTGTACAGTAGAAATTGGACAATATAATAATCATTAGTATATATATATATATATATATATATATATATATACGCACACACACACACACACACACACACTATCTGACTATCTGATTATTGTGCTAGCAGCTTTTCCTCTGATGAGAAGTATTTGTATTCTTTGAAACTCCATGGATTAAGGAGCACCTAGCAATCAGCTTTGGGGTATTCTTCAGAATAATAAAATGTCTTTGTAAATTTCTACTTTACAGTTCTGTTCTTAAGAACAGAACAAGCAATCGACCGATTTGATTGAAAAATAGGAAAATTCACCAACTTTGATGACAATAAGTGTATTCGTTGATTCCCATAAAATCCCGGGTAACGACCGGTTTCCCTGCTAACATATATATATATATATATATATATATATATATATATATATATATATATATATATATATATATATATATACGTTACGTTAAGAGAACATTCTCAGGGCAAGTGCTCAAGTGAAAACGAAGAGCAAAAATATAGTAACGGTTGGGCACATTCCTCTGAGCAGGGCCCTTTTAAACCAGGAGTAAAAGGGACAAGTGTTTGAACACCCCTAGCACACGCCTTACACTATCTATCTTTCTCTCTTATTCTCTCTCTCTCTCTCTCTCTCTCTCTCTCTCTCTCTCTCTGTATATATATATATATATATATATATATATAGATGGGGGGGGGGGTGAAATATATTTTTTCTGCTTGCATTTTAGTCGTTTAGTATGCCTTCTTTCTGTTTTTTTTGTTTTCTCTCTTTTCATTTATATTTCTTACGGCAATTCTTTTTTTTGTTTGTTTTTTTTGCAAATTACAATTAGAAAATTATCTGAATGCGTGTTTAAGAACATTCTGCAATAACTAATCATATTTTGTAATAACTAATGAAATTTATAATAACTGATAACATCTTTCAATCATAAATAATATTTTGCAATAAGTAATGGTGTTTTGTAATAACTAATGTCATCGGCAAAACGTAATGATACATTGTAATAACTTATAGGATTTAACTATAACAGATGCCATTTGACAATAACTAATGACATGTTCCACTAAGAAATTATATCTTGCAAAAACTTTGGGCATCTTGCAACCACTAATATCATCTTGCAATAACTAATGGTGTCTTGAAATAAATATGGAAGTTTTAGTAATTACTAATGACAATGTGTAATAACTTATTAGATCCTAAAATGACTACTGGCATCTTGCAAAAATTAATTACTTCTTGCAATAACTAAAGATATTGAGCAATAACTCATGAGATGTTTCAATAACTAAATGCATCTAGCAATGATTAATTCAATCTTCCAATAATTAATGACATCTTGCAATATCGAGTAATATCTTTCAATTACTAATGATATTGTGCAATAAATAATGATTTTTTGGGATAATGATACTTTGCAATGACTAATTAAGTATTTCAATAGGTAATTATGTTTAGCATAACTAATAGCATCTTTTAATAACTAATTAGGTCTTGCAATAACTAAGTATTGTAAGCAATAGCTAATTACGACGTCTTGCAATAACTAATGAAATAACAAAAATATTTAAAAATAACTAATGATATCTTGCAATAACTAATGACATATTCTAATAAATAATGGAATTTTGCAATACTTTATGAACAGGCGGCAATAACTGAAGACATCCTGCAATAATTAATCACAGATTGGAATAATAATTACATTGTGCAGTAAATATTGACATCTTGCAATAAATGCTGACATATTGCAATGGCTAATATATATTTCAATAACTAATCACATTTTGCAATTACTAATGATGTCTTGCAATAGCTAATGATATTTTGCAATTACCAAATATGTCTTTCAATAGCTAATGACATTTTGCAATTACTAACGATGTCTTGCAATAGCTAATAATATTTTGCAATTACCAAATATGTCTTGCAATAGCTAATGACATTTTGCAATTACTTACGATGTCTTGAAATAGCTAATAACATTTTGCAATTACCAAATATGTCTTGCAATAGCTAATGACATTTTGCAATTACTAACGATGTCTTGCAATAGCTAATTACATTTTCCAATTACTAACGATGTCTTGAAATAGCTAATTATATTTTGCAATTATTAATGATGTCTTGCAATTACTAGTGACATTTTGCAATTACTAATGACGTCTTGCAATTACTAATGATGTCTTGCAATTACTAATGATATCTTGCAATAGCCAATGACATTTTGCAATTACTAACGATGTCTTGCAAATAGCTAATGACATTTTGTCAATTACTAATCATGTCTTGCAATTACTAATGACATTTTGGAATTACTAATGATGTCTATCAATTACTAATAACATTTTACAATTACTAATGATGTCTTGCAATTACTAATAACATTTTACAATTACTAATGATGGCTTGCAATTACTATTTTGCAAATACTAATGATGTCTTGCAATTAATTATGGCATCTTGCAATTACTAATGATGTCTTGCAATTATTAATGACATCTTGCAATTACCAATGATGTATGGCAATTACTAATGATGTCTTGCAATTACTAATGATTTCTTGCAATAGCTAATGCCATTTTGCAATTACTAATAATTTCTTGCAATTACTAATTATTTCTTGCAATTACTAATGTTGTCTTGCAATAGCTAATGACATTTTGTGATTACCAATGATGGCTTGCAATTAGTCATGAAATTTTGCAATTACTAATGATCTCTTGCAATTACTAATAACATTTTACAATTACTAATGATGTCTTGCAATAGCTAATGACATTTTGCAATTACTAATGATGTCTTGCACTAGCTAATTATATTTTGCAATTACTAATGATGTCTTGCAGTTACTAATGAAATTTTGCAATTAATAATTATGTCTTACAATTACTATTGACATCTAGCAATTACTAATGATGTGTAACAATTACCAATGATGTCTGGCAATATTTAATGACATTTTGCAATTACTAATGATGTCTTGCAATTACTAATGACATTTTGCAATTACTAATGACATTTTGCAATTACTAATGACATTTTGCAATTACTAATGATGTCTCACAATTACTAATAATGTATTACAATAACTATTGACATTTTGAAATTTCTAATTATGTCTTGCAATTACTAATGATGTCCTGCAGTTACTAATGATGTCTTGCAATAACTATACACATTTTGCAATTACTAATGATGTATTGCAATTACTAGTGATGTCTTGCAATTAGTAATTCTGTCTTGCAATAACTAATGATGTCTTACAATAACTAATGATGTCTTGCAATTACTAATGATGTCTTGCCATTACTAATGATGTCTTGCAATAACTAATGATTTCTTCCAATAGCTAATGACAGCATATTTGAATCTCCAAATAGTTTTTCTTTTAATCATAGCATTTCTTTTAGATTTAAAATACAAAACTCATCTTTTCTGAATATATGGTATTATTACACTTGATAGAAGCATTATTTTTTAAATGCACCTTTGAACGGACACCTTTAGCTTTAAGATAATGTGAAAACATTTAATTGTGTTTTATTTTGTTGCTTTCTGTAAGTTAAGAAGAATTCCATATGCAAAGTTCAAGAGATATCCAATTAATATGGTTGTTTTTTTTTTCATTCTAGCAAAACTATACTCTCTCCTGCTGCTTATTTCGCCAGGCTGGGATTGTTACATTTAACATTTAATACGCAATTCAAACAATATAAATAAAATGAATTCCAACGCTGTAATTGAGCGTTGTCTGAGTATTAAACCTTAGTTGAAAGAAGGCAAAAAATAAAAAGGAAATGCAACTCACTTTTTTGTACAACGTCATTTATTACTCATTGTTACGACCGTGACGTCACCACCGTCTCACACGTGACCTCGAACGTTATTTACGTCTCTAACATGATCCTCTTTGTAAGGTCTTTCTTTTTCCATCCCAGTAATGTCATTTCGCATGGATATGCATACGCGCGTTTTACTATGATACGGTACTGAGGATTTAATTTTTTCTGTTTCCCGTTTATTGTTAGGAATTTATTGTTATATTTAATGCGATTTTTAATGTTTATTGTTAGGGATTTATTGTTTATATTTGATGCGATTTTTAATGGTTTCTTGTTAGGAATTTATTGTTTATATTTGATGCGATTTTTAATGGTTTATTGTTAGGAATTTATTGTTTATATTTGATGCAATTTTTAATGGTTTCTAAAAGTAGTTAATATCTCTGATATTTTTGATGAAACAAATTCAAAAATGTGTATTTTACGAATGGATAGACTGAATACAGATTTATTTATATACAAAACTAATATATATATATATATATATATATATATATATATATATATATATATATATATATATATATATATATTATTTATATACAATACTTTCGATGCCCTCGTGGGTTTGTGCATTAATAAACTTAAACGTGATACTTATTTTATTGACAAGAAATTCAGGAAATAAACGTTTACATTTGTCTTATTATTTGATCAATAGTTTCGGAGATTTTTGAATCGCGACCATTTTTTTTTTTTTTTTTTTGCATGTTTTTTTTTTAAATTTATTTAGTCTGGGCGTTTTAAAACTGACGACGTTACGAGTTAGCCAAAGGCTGTCGATGATGCTTAATCACCTGCTGCGGATCGACCTCGCAAACATTTTCACGTCAACGTAAAGATGCAACGACTATGTCGGAGAGAAATTGAATG
>NC_136507.1:40126742-40131742 GCF_053919585.1 Euprymna scolopes
CTATAGGATCACCACACTCTTCAGTTTATTCAGATCCACTTTGCTGTTTACTTTCAAGCTGACTGGGAAGATGTGAGATGGCATGATGTGGTCCTTACTTGAAACCACACCAAAGACCATAACCATGACCTGAAACTTTTTTTTCATCATTCTTGGCAAGTACATGTTATTTGTGTCAATCCAGCAATGCATTTTGATGGTGCTGGCAATGGTCCTCTTGGCATAACTTTAATCTGTAAAGAGCATGACTGATACAGTGGTGCAGTTGCGATCTTGCTCTTGAACATTGTGTCACTTTCAGACCTGATAGAAGGCTTCTGTCGCTCTTGGGATTTGTACAACACAGGATAGAAAACTGGTTACCATCAAACAAAAATTAAATCATGTCGTGTTTTTTCGCGCGACAATTTTATCGTTCCACTCTGTTCAAGTCGAGGATACGTTCTCGATACAGTCTAGAAAAGAGTTGGTCTTTTTGTAAGATAGGATGGCCTGGCATCTGCCGGACTGAGGTTCGGTTCTGGGTAGTCCTAGGAAATCAACCCTCTGAGGATCTTGCATTCTATCTTTTATTTTTAGACAGGACTCAACACTTATCAAGTCCCGGAGTCCACTTGAGGATAAGTGTAAATGGGTATACAATAGTCAATGTGATTATAGCGTAGTAAACATAAGTAGTGGAAATTATGTAAATTGGATTACTTAGGGGGGTCATCAATAACTTGTTTACATTGGACTTGAAGACAATCAGATTGTAGTCGGCTGGAAAGTAGGCCAAGGGAAGAAAGTTTCATAGGCGTGCGGTTCTTCAAGATGGATTAAGTGTATTGCATATTACCCGAGAAATACCGACGAGGCTGCCCAGGCAATTTTTAAAAAGTCACAGTACTTCTACTGTAGGGCCGTTGACTTGACTTTCCCCACCTTCCGCCCTCGTGCCAAACCTTATTGCGTCGGGAAAGAAACAAATTATCATATAAATAATGTTTCACATCTATGAATTCTCAGCTTCCTTTAAATGAAAGCAAACTTGGATAATTACTTTACGAACTCACTTAGAAATGATGTTGACATGTAACATCTAGTTCTATGACACTAAAATATTCTTATCATTGTTTTGACTCTCGAGTATATATCCGACACAGTTGGACAAAGTTAATTAATCGAGAACCACATCACTCTGTATAAAAGCATAAAAGATATTAATGATATATACTCGAGAGTCAAAATAATGAAAGGAATATTCTCTTGCCAAAGCCCTAGTAATATATCTTTTTGAAAATGAACTATGAACGATGTTCTTTGATATCCTTTTCTGCGTAATATTTTATACTATCTATATATTACGAGGAATAATTTACCCAATGGACTAATATGAAACGGACTAATATGATAATAATAATAATAATAATAATAATAATAATAATAATAATAATAATAATAATAATAATGTCGTTCATCAAATTCGGTCTATGTTTGTTTACAATATCACATACGCTGATATTAGAGTTTGACGACCCTAAACATAGTCTATTTTCTCTTATAGATAAGAGGGGGAGAATTTTTACAGGAAAATATTTTACGCTACACCGAGATTACGTAAAATATTCCTCTGTAATATTCTTTTTTTTATTTATAAGACAAGGAATACTATTTTTAAGATCGGACTTTTTCAAATTCCGGTACTTATCAGATGAATTTCTGTACAAAACGTCTCTAAGAACACTGCCAGACATATAAATTACTATTGTGTGAAATTTGCAAACGATTCAGCCATTTCGGAACCTATGAGGCACGAATTCACACACATGCAAAGGTATTTTCTATATAATAGAAGTGATTTAGATACGAACTTTTAAGGTTTATAATCATGAGATTCTTTTCGACCACAAAGTCATCAGAATTTAAACCATTGTTGAGGTGGATTTTCTTCTATTTGTGTGTGCACTTCTAAGAAGTCCACCATTGCAAAAGGGGTTTGTTGATTGCTAATCGTCTGATACGCCCTTACCAAGGAATACTAATGGAGCTCTCTAAACTATCTTTTTAAATTCAACTTTCCCGATCTTGTGTGATGCTTTCCTGGTGTGAAAAGGAGATAAACACACACACAAAACAATACAGAATATACGTTCTTGAACTCATCTACCTAACACCATTGGAAATATTCGATCTTCTTCCGTGTATCTTACATAGATAAAAAATGTCCATGAGCAATGGTCTTTTGATGAACTGTGCAATAGTAGAATACTTTATCATGGAGTTGCTTCCCTGCATGCTGCAACATACTTGCTTTAAGAACTTTAAAATAAAACGTCGTCTCAAATAGTTAAATCTTCATCATGCCATTCATAATTTACAATCTTCTCATAATATTCTTCATCGCACAGCTGCAATGTTTATCCTCCAGAGCGTTTTCGGTTTGATAAGCAGGCTGCCCGACATTACCCGGTCGTAAAATACGCTGAAATATGATATGTTAACTAATGCATATTTCATATTTACTATTAGATAATACTTGAGTCAATAATAAATAATAATTTAAAAAGTTTTAAAACAAATAACTCGCGCCACCTAGAATCGAAACCCAAAAGTTTAACTTACGATTTATTTTCTCTTTTAACGTAAATGCCTGACCTATGAAGATATGTTAGCTGTAAGGCTAAAAATTAAAACATCAACCAATAGCTATTACATTACGCATGCATATTCGTAATGCCGTTGTTTGACCTTCACTTGGTAAATTCCATTTTATTCATTTTCACACTTTTGCACCCATTTTCACGGCTAAAACCAAAATATAAAATTTCGCATGGGTTCGAATACCCTACATATCAAGTTTCATGTCTGTGGACCAAATACTGACGAAGGAGTTTTGTAGGCAAAAGTTTGAAACAAAAATATATACGCATATATATATATATATATATATATATATGCGTATATATTTTTGTTTAAAATGTTTGCCTACAAAACCCATATATATATATATATATATATATATATATATATATATATATATATATATATATATATATATATACATAAGAGAGAGAGAGAGAAAAAGTGAGAAAGAGTTTTGTGTTTACTATAACTTTTTACGCAAATATTACGCAAGTATAAATCACGTAGAATATCTGCATGAATATAGTTACACGTAAATAGTTAACTAAAGATGATCATCCCATGAGTAAACCGAAAAACTAAAAAGGAAATAATTATAATGAATGTTTAAAAGAATATGCAAATTAGCTAGATCTTTTGCAGTTGAATGCAATTCCATGACCTATATATAGCAAACTAGCAGTTTTTAAAAATAAATAGAAAAATAAATAGAAAAAAATAATAACAACAGTAATAGTAATAACAAAAACAACAATAATAATAGCATCACTAATGATAACAAAACAATAATAATAATAATAATAATAATAATAATAATAACAACAATACTAACAACAATAATGATGATAATAATAAACACTGAAAGAATAATCATGGCAGCAAGAGACACTGAAAAAATCAATAAAACAAAGAATAAGACAAGAAATGACAAAATGGGAAAAGAAACAACTACACGGAAGATTCGTAAGGATGACAAAAGATGAGGATAACGAAAAAACTTGGGCATGGATGTGTAAAGGACACGTAAACCTAGGAACTGAATCTCTAATAACTGCAGCACAAGATACCTCGATAAGAACCAACCACATCAAAGCAAAGATCGACAAAACACAAGAAAACAGCAAATGCAAACTCTGTCGACAAAGAAACGAAATGAGAAACTATGTATTAAATGAGTGTAGCAAATTGACCCAAAAGGAATACAAGAATAGGCACCGCCAAGTGGGAAAAGCAGTACAATGGGAAATGTGCAAGCAACTGCATTTCGAACGCACAGACAAATGGTGCAAACATAAGCTAGCGAAAGTAATTGAAAACGAGAATCACAGAATCTTATGCGATATGGGAATACAAATGGATAAACACTTCCAAGCAAGAAGACGGGATGTCGTAATAATTAACAAGAAAGAAAAGCCGGGCTAAATCGTAGGCTTTGCTGTTCCAGCTGACCAGACGGGGGAATGTCAAAGAAAATGAGAACCCGAGAAACGGAGCAAATACACAGAGTTAGTCAAAGAACTGAAAGGAATATGGAAAATGAAAACAATAAAGGAGCTACAATAGTAGGAGCACTAGGAACAATTCCTAAAAACTTTGAATAAAGAATGGGAGAAATTGGAATGAGAGGAATGGTGGGAAAGATACAACGAATAACAATAATGAAAACAGCTGAAATATTAAGGAAAATCTTTGAATGTGGAGACTAATGCACGATCCACATGCGCGGGCCGGACGAGCTACTGCAGAAATAAAACACGAAGTGTTACATGGAACCAAGAACAATGAAGCCTCATATCTATAAGTTCTCTATCCCCTCTCCCATTATCCAATCCCCCCCAAAAAAAGAACGATGCCAAATAGCCGAAAAGGATCAAGGAAGATGGAAACACCGAGGAGAGAGCGCTGACAAACCTCCTGAACAAATGCCAAGAGAAAGGGTACATTGGAGAGGCCTGTTGTCACTCACACTGCATTTAGACTAATGGCCGCTGCTAGCGAGAAATCAATGGTAAGCGGCTGTTGCTATAATGCAAATTCATTTGCAAATGTTTTTGAAGGAGATGGAGAGTACTGGAAATCTGTGGAGACTTTTTGTCACTCACCTTCCAGGGAACATCACACGTTGTTCTTAAAGAGAGATTCTTTTTGACCTATGATAAAGCTAATTTCAAAACTAATAATAATAATAATAATAATAATGATAATAATAATAATAATAATAATAATAACAACAACAATAATAATAATAACAATAATAATAATAATAATAATGGGGCATAGACATACAAACTGATAAACCCATCCAAGCAAGAAGACCGGATGTCGTAATAATTAACAAGAAAAATCCTGTCAAATCGTAGACTTTGCTGTTACAG
>NC_136507.1:40136742-40141742 GCF_053919585.1 Euprymna scolopes
ACAAAGCTTGTCTTCCGTTTTCCTGCTTTCCAGTTTATTACAGTCTGATTGTCTTCAAGTGCAAGTGTATTGTAGACAAGCCTGGCTGCCCGGCGTCGCCCGGGTGTTTAGAGGTGTGTGTTGAGCAAAAAAATATAAAAATAGTAGTAGACAGGCAGGCTCGAACCCGTGCCACAAGTGATGAAAAGAATGTAAAAAAAAGTCACATCTTTACTGTCGCGCTCATCGCCAAACCGCAATTGACGTATGTATAAATTAATGGCTAGCCAACCGAAAAGAGGTATGACTTTCGAAAATATCGGCGATAAAAACGACCCCTCCCTGTAGAAAAATGCATAGGTGACGGTTAAGGACTTAATGTTTTTAGCCAATTTTTCGATATTTGTCGTAGGAAGGATCTCGCTACAAAACGATACCGAGGTCGTTAAAATCTGTTGCCTTTGTACAGAGTTTTAGGCAGACATACATACATACATACATACATTTAAACAGACAGGTAATATTTATATTATAGAAGATTAACAATAGGTGCTTGAATCAAATAATGAATATTAAACCTTTTGCTGTTACAAAAGAGTAAAAGTTATAGTTTGTTGATTTTAAATGAATGTTCTCTACCAAATTGATTGCTAAATATGGTTAAATTTGTGTTTATTTTGGTATTAACTATTACTTTATATTATCGAACAAACACTAAATACTTCGTTCACTGCCCTAATCATAACGAAAGTTCATATATAAATTCAACCAGATCGGTATAGTATTTTTGGAGAAAAAGTAGAACTAGTCACTATAAATCACTATAAATCACTAACTCTGCGTCGAACGGATAGAATAATAGTTTGTTCGCTGTACCTTATCATAACAAAAATCAATGCAAATTTTCAGCTTAAATAACAAGGCGCTACAATTATACTTCAATTAAAAAAATGTTTCGAAAAACAAACCCAATGTTGCTTCAATTCGGGAAAATATTTCATTAAAGTGATTAATTGGTTGATGACCCTTAAAAATTTTCTTATTCGAAAAATACTTCATGATTTTTTTTTATTTGTTAAAAATAAATATTTATTTTTAAAAAGATTTCAATGTTGTTTTAATTAAAATGTTTTTTTTTTATTGAAATAATAATTTCTTACGCAGACTTTTCAATAAATGTCTTTATAATTATATTTTAATACATTTTCATACAATAAATATTTTGGTTTTTAAATATTTTTGTATTTTAGCAAGCAATCGAAATTCCAAATTTCGTTCAGCTGTTCAGTAAGCATAGTTAAGCCATATATATATATATATATATATATATATATATATATATATATATATATATATATATCTAGTGGAAATGGATGGCAATTAATAAAAACTGAAGAAAGTGCTCAATACTGTTGTAGAGCAAATATGCGTTTTATTTTTTATTTCCGTATCTTTCTGTTAAGTTATATTATTGTTTCAGCTACTTGGCCCTTTTTGCCGTCTGTAGCTTCCTCAGACTTTTACGGGGTTCTGTAAAAGTCTGAGGAAGCTACAGACGGGCAAAAAAATAATCTGGTAGCTGAAACAATAATGTAACTGAACAGAAAGATACTGTAATAAAAACTAAAACGTATATATATATATATATATATATATATATATATATATATATTTATATACATATATATATACATATATATATGAAGCATAAACTTATCAATTTATACAATTTGCAAAAACTCTTGATCCCCACTGTATATATATATATATATATATATATATATATATATATATATTAAAAAATATTGCAATATTATCTGTAAAATATTATATATATATATATATATATATATATATATATATATATATATATATATATATATATATATATATATATATATATATATATAATATTTTACAGATAATATTGCAATATTTTTTAACTACAATGGGGGTATGATCCTGCAGAGTCGGGACGACAGTTGGAAGATTCTATTTATAAACGATGCTTCTAGAAATTGACGAATCAAATTAATACACGTTCTGCTACCAACCAATCAGAAACCAGATTTTCTCGATAAAAATTAAACATTTTCTGTAGCAAATTCGAATATGTTTTCTTCGTGTAAACACGAGAAGAATCTTTGGCTCTGTGGCTTCCAACTCAAGAACTCTCTACTGAAAACCAGTTACCTCCAGGACTTGTGTAGAACAACTAACCATCGGAAACTGTTCTGTCTACTGAGAACCAGTTACATCCAAGACTTGTGTAGAACAACTAACCATCGGAAAATGTTCTGAAACTAGACATGACTTTCAACTCAAGAGATAATAAAATTTCAGTGACAATAATAATTGAAACAAAGTGAAGATGTTTATTGAAAAGTATGCGTAAGAAACTATAACTTCAAATAAACAATTTTGTAATTTTAGCAACCTTGGATTTTTTATAAAATGTATAGTTTTTTTTTTTCTTTTCGGACAAATAAATCATTTTAATAAAAAAAAATGAATTAAATCTACCTTGAAGGGTCAACAACAAATTAATAATTTAAGTGAAATATTTTTCCGAATTAAAGTAATATTAGATTTTTCTCTACTGTTCTTTGATGGGAAAGTGCCACCTGACGACGGTTTAATGAACCACACAAAAAAAAGGCGCTCGCCCGAATAATGTAGAAGTGCAAATTCCACCCGCTTCATTGTTGATGTAACCGTAAAGCTTTTTATTATGACTGTGTCTTCTCTCGGGCTGTTATAGTTTGGAAATCCCTCACTGGGCCCACTTTATTGATTGTAGTTGTTGGCTGGTTGTTTTTGTTTTACGGCATATCAACCCTTTTCAGGTTATTTAATGCCAAAGCCAGTGTTTTTTGAAGAACAAGTTTTAATAGAATGTATTTGTTGTTTTCAAGTCGGTTTCTATTTTACCCGTAATTGGGACCCTAGCAGGCACTAACAATCTGGATCAGAGTGGGCCTGGGGGCAATGACAATTAAATGGTGGCTCTACGCTTCCTAAAGCACGCAAGCTGGGGCCTTAACATCGGATATAGTTTAAGGTCATATCAAGGACCTTCATTGACTGTAGAAACCTGCTGAAGTTTAAATATTATGTGAATAAAGTTATCATAATTAAATTCCCCACATAGTTCCTTGTTTAGACATGATCCTAAATAAAAGCCATTTCCGTTCCAAGTTGCAATAGTCTTGTTTCTTTCTATAATAGTTTTAATATGATATTTTCATTAATTCACATTTCGTATCTATCATTACACTAACATTTGCCCGTGTGTTTAGATGTGTATGTCGAGCAAAACCAAAAGTGGTAGTAGGAAGGCCGGCTCGAACCTGTACCGCAAAGGAGGAAAAGAACGGGGTAAAACCTAACGTTTATGCTGTTACAACCACCGTCAAACCGGAAGCGACATTTTTTTTATTAAGGCTAGACAATCTAAAGAGAAAGATAACTTTAAAAAATATCGGCGAAAATAGTGCCCCCCTGTAGAAAAGTGCCTAGTTGAAGGGGAAGATATTAATGTTTTTAGCCAATATTTCGATATTTGTCGTATGAAAGGTCGAACTTAAAAACGATATTGATCTTGGTAAAATCCGTCGCCTCTATTGAAAGTTTAAGGCAGACATGAAAACAGACATAGATACATACATACATTTATATATTGGTAACTAAAAATTTTCGACCCGAACCGATGAAAAAGCTTGCCCTATCTCTGAATACCCTTTATGTAAAATTTCAAATATTTAGACCCGAAATTGTCTAAGTAATTTGGAAGAGACCGCAGAGGTCAATTTTTTTAAAGTTATGACCCCTTAAAATTTATTGTTTTGGGCTTAAATCAAGTTATTAAGTTAGATACATGACCAAGAAACCTATATCTAAAATTTCAAGTGAGTAGACCCAAAATTATTGGAGGAGTTTGGTAGAGTTCTCAAATGTCAAATCGTTAAACTTTGACCCCTTAATCGCCAAATGTCTGGCCAAAAACGGATCACATCGATTTTCCCAAATCTCAGTACCCAGCATATCAAATTTCGAGTCTGTAGACTAAAAATTGACAGAGTTATTGCGTAGGGAAATGTACACACACACAAAGACACGTTCACTTTTATAGATATATAGATAGATTATATTGGATCCAATAGGTAGTAATGGTTTAAAAAGTAAATATAAAATAACTCATGCGCCACTACCGAGAATCGAAACAAAAACGTTTAGCTTACGATTTACCTTTTCCTTTGACGTTAATGGCTGAGCTATGAAGACATGCTTGCTGCAAGGATAAAGATTAAAATATGAAAGTATAGCTATTACGTTACGCATGTATATTCGTTATGGCATCGTTCGACCTTCACCTGTTAAATTCCATTTCTTTTATTCTCACGCTTTTTCATCCATTTTCCTCGGCTAAAACCCAATTATAAAGTTTTACATGGGTCCGAACGCTCTATATATTAAGTTTCATTTTGTAGACGAAAAACTAACAGAAGAGTGTAGTAGGCAAGTTATTTTTAAATAAATATGTATACGCATACATAAATATATACATATAGAAAAAGGTTTGTGTTTACAGTAGCTTTTTTTAATGCAAATATTACGCAAGTATAAATAATGTAAAATATATGCATTAATATAATTACGAGTGAAAGTTAACTAAATATGTTCATCCCAGAAGAAAACGGAAAAATCTAAAAGGGAATAAAATAAAATGAATATTTAAAAGAATATGCAAATTAGCTAGATATTTTGCAGATGAATGCAGTTCCATGGTCCATATATAACAAAGATATATTTTCTTTTAAAATAAATAGAATAAAAAAAGGAATGTTTTATATGAATATCAATACATACACAGCAAAATCAAATTCATAGGATTATAGATCATGCAATCCAAAAAATAAATTGTGATTTCGAGTAAAACAAACAAAAAACTACACCGTTCCCCCTGTTACAGGAAAGGTTGTCCCCTTTCAATGTAACTAAGAATAGCATTAGATAAGTGG
>NC_136507.1:40146742-40156742 GCF_053919585.1 Euprymna scolopes
AAATTACCATTTAAAATATATATACATGTATATGTATAAGTCTCCTGTGTGTAATGAGTAAGTTGCTGGAATCCATATTAAATAGAGAAATAATCAACCACCTCAGCAGGAATAACCTTCTTAGTGACACACAATATGGTTTCCGCTCTGCAAGATCTACCGCAGATGTGCTGACGGTTATATCCCACAGGATTAGTGAATCTCTTGACAAAGGCTTCATTTCTAGGGCAATTGCTCTCTACATATCAAAGGCCTTCGACAAGGTATGGCATAAGGGTCTACTTCACAAGATTTCCAGCTACGGTATAACTGGAAATGTTTTCTCAATCATTAAATCATTTCTCTCCGATAAGTTCATAAGAGTAGTGGTCGATGGACAAAAATCGAAGGCCTGCAATATAAATGCTGGAGTCTCTCAGGGGTCAATCCTGGGCCCAACTCTCTTCCTGATCTACATCAATGACCTCCCTAAATACATACTTAAATCATTCGTTGACATCTATGCTGATGACACGACCATCTACGGCAACACATCAAAGGCTGTAAATGACAAAGATCTCTCTGATTCTCTCTCCTCTGATCTCGAGCGCGTAGTTCAGTGGGGGAAGATGTGGCTGGTTACCTTTAATGCATCCAAAACCAAACGCCTATCCTTACATCATCAACGCTCTGATCCCCAGCTGGCATCAATTGTGATGGATGGCTCTCGTCTGGGTGAGGTCCCGTGTTTTGACAAGCTTCTGGGTTTGACCTTTAATCCTGATCTGAAATGGGACACTTACATCAAGTCTGTTGCCAAGGTCGCTGGAAAGATGGTGAGATCCTTGTACCGCTCCAGAAGATATATCACTACTGATGCAATTCTCTATCTATATAAAGGCCAAGTACGTCCAAGGATGGAATACTGTTGCCATATCTGGGCAGGAGCTGTTAAAAACAGCCTATCCTGCCTTGACAGAGTACAAAATAGACTTCGTGGCAAAGTGGGGGATGCCCTTTTCTCTACCCTGCAACCTCTCTCCCACAGAAGAGACGTTGCGAGCCTATCCTTGTTTTATCGTTATTTCCATGGCAGGTGCTCGTCTGAACTCCAATCTCTGGTCCCCCCTCGCCAATCTTTCACGAAAAACACCCGTCTAGCTGAATCCACTGTGAAAAATTTCCCCCACTCTATATCTGTGCCTAAATCAAAACGCAGATTCCATGAACAAAGCTTCTTTCTTAGAACTGCACGCCTGTGGAACTCTGTTCCATCTGCCTGCTTCCCTCCGGACTACAACTTGGATGCCTTCAAGTCCAATGTTAACAAATTCCTAATGAACCGCCCCCCGTATTAAACAATTCATCAAATCTCCACACTAACGTAATGTACTTGCAATAACCCTTATCCCTTAGTGGCTTCCGGGCCTTGATAAGTGGTGATCACTGTGTAAAATATATATATATATATATATATATAAATGAAAATGTGTGTTAGGACAGCTCTCAATCTATATACTCAAATTTTTATCTACCGATTGAAATTTGGTATGTAGGTATTCAGACATGTGGAAAACATTTTAATTGGTTTTCATTCGGAAAAAAGAGCTGCTAAGGGGTAAAAATTGAAAAAAAATAAGTATATATATATATGGGAATAAGTAGGTTTGAAAACATTCTTTATATAACGTGGCAAGCTGGCCTAATGGTTATCACGCTTGACTGACTGTTATTATGTTTTGGTTGCGATTTCAGCTCGAGCGTGGTTTTTCATGTTTTTTTTTTAAATTTATTTACAAGTAAACTACTGTTTAAAACAAAACATAATACATGTATACGCATGTCTCAGTTTCTTTCCGTTTTAATTTTTTTGTCTTTTTTTACTTCACTTTTTAAAGGAATTTTACATTACGTTTAGTACCGAGGAATGCTGGGTACATCTGCTTGTTAATCGATAATTTAAATAAAAGATGTCGTAGAACTGAATTAGAACACGACATTTCATTTACACTATGTTTTTGAAAATTAAATAAAATCAAAAACAAAGCAATTCGATTTTTATGTCATCGTGTCAGCAACGTTACTGTTCCTGTTTATTGATTAAAAAACTGAGCGGATTACTGTTGAATTTTGTAGGGAATTAGAAGTATTTAAACTGTCGAATAGGAAGTTATTAAAAGTGTCAAATCTCGTTCTCAGCAAATCTTTATTTAATTAAAACATTGTAATCTGTCGAAGATATTCATAATTATTTAAACGATATTAACTGAACAATTTGGCTCAATTAATATTTTAATCAGCAAACGATGACGTGATTAAATTTGAACGTGCAAATATTATGAAATATATTTAATAAAAAGGAAAATAATAAAATGGAATCGTTAAAAAATACAAGAAAAAAAGAAAACGAAATAAAATTAAATAAATAAATTCGTAGCCTCGTAGGAGATGTCCTTTTCTCCTCCTTGCAACCTCTATCTCACAGAAGAGATGTTGCGAGTTTGTCTCTGATGTATCGTTATTTTCATGGAAAGTGTTCGACTGAGCTTCAATCTTTGGTCCCCCCTCGCCAAACTTTCACAAGAAACACTCGTCTAGCTGTAAGCACTATCAATAATTTCCCCCACTCTTTATCTGTGCCTAAACCTAAACGTAGATTCCATGAACAAAGCTTCTTTCTTAGAACTGCACGCCTGTGGAATTGTCTTCCGTTTTCCTGCTTTCCGGCTGACTACAATATGGTTGTGTTCAAGTCTAAAGTAAATAAGTTCTTGATGAGCCGTTCCATATAAGTTATTAAATTTACCAAATTTTCATTACTAATGATTACTATATTGACCAATTTCTACTGTACACTCTTTAACCCTTATCCTTGAGTGGCCTCTGGGCCTTGATAATGTGGTGATGCCTTTGTAAAAAAAAAAAAAAAAAAATGGAAAAGAATCATGAGAAACGTCTTTTAGTTACAACTGATTGTATGGCATTTTTTTTTCTTTTTATTCTTTTTATTAACTTTTTTATTCTTTTTATTATTTTTTAAATCTTTTTTTTATTTTTTAGTCTTTTTTTTATTTTTTAGTCTTTTTTTATTCTTTTAAATATTATGCTTATTTTTATTATTCTTTTATTTACAACTGATTATATAACATTCACTTTTTCTTATTATTATCTTATTATTTTTATTATTTTTTCTTATTTTTATTCTTTTTTAATCTTTTTATGATTCTTTTTATTATTTTTTATTTTTTTTATTTTTTTATTCTTTTTATATTTTTAAAATTCTTTTTATTATTTTTTATTATTTTTATTCTTTTTTATTGTTTTTATTATTTTTTATTGTTTATATTATTTGTTTATTCTAGTTATTATTTTTAAAATTATTTTTATTATTTTTTATTCTTTTTATTCTTTTCTTATTCTTTTTATTCTTTTTGTTAATCTTTTTTATTCTTTTAATTCTTTTATATGGTTTATCGTTATAGTAAGTGAATGCAGCAAACTTGCCCAAAAGCAATACATTATTATTATTATTATTATTATTATTATTATTATTATTATTATTATTATTATTATTATTATCATTATTATCATTATTATTGGCTCACAAAGAGCTTTCCCACAGGTAATCAAGGATCTCTCCTTGAAAACAACCTCTGGTGTTCCCTGGAAACTGAATGACAACTCCCCCCAGGTTACCAATACTCTCCACCATTTTCGATAACATTCGCAAATGACTTTGCGTTATAACACCAGCCGCTTACCATGGATTTCTCGTTGGATTTCTCGTTGACTGCGGCCATTGGTCTTCACTGGGGTTTGAGTGGCAATAACCCGCCCAAAAGTCCCAGTTCTTTTCGCACTTTTCCAGCGGGATCTGGTCAGTGATCTCTCCTCGGTCTTTCCTTCCTCCTTGACTCTAATCGACTATTCGGTCTCGCTTATTTTATTTATTTATTTTTTTAGGGTGGTGGTGATGTAGTAATTGGGGAAGGGGGTAATAAAAAACTTTTAGATGTTCTTAGTTCCATGTTTTGCCTCTATAGCAGTTTTTCTGGCTCGTACATGTGGCTTATGTGTGTTTGTCTCCACATTCGAGTGTTTTCCTTAATATTTCAGCTGTTTTCATTATTGATATACGTTGTATCTTTGCAGTCATTTCTCTGATTCCAATTTTCCCCATTCTTTTTTCAAAGGTTTCCGGGATTGTTCCTAATGCTGCCCCTGATAAATATTATTATTATTATTATTATTATTATTATTATTATTATTATTATTATTATTATTATTATGCCGGATTTGTGGTAAGACCTCAGAATCAATTGCGCACCTTGCAGCAGGGTGTAGTGGATTGACCCAGAGAGAGTACCGCAAAAGACATAATCGCACAATCGCATAGGACTCCGGATATATTGGAAGGTGTATAAGAGGGTTGGTGTGAAGTGTGCTGGAAAATGGTTTGAGGAGGTGCTTGATGAAGTGAGAACAAGTGGGGATGGCAAGGTAGAGGTATTCTGGGACAAAAGTGTCAGAACGACCGAGCAATTGGAATATAATCGTTCGGATTTTGTCGTCATTGACAAAGTCTCAAAAAACTGGTAGATGTTAGACTTATCAGTACTTTGGGACAGGAATGTGAGAGAGAAGGAAGACGAGAAGTGGAGCAATTATGCTCCATTGGTCTTGGAGATAAGGCGTATACACGGGGTTAAAACAAATAATCCCGGTCGTAGTTGGTACGCCAGGCGAAGTATCAAATCGTCTGGAAGATCAATTGAAAAAAAACTCCAAATCCTCGATGTTTTAGGCGGTCCTCAGACCTTTGCTATTGTAGGCACCATCAGCATCCTTAGGAAAACCCTTGATCTTTGGAGCTCGTGGTTTGGAGCCGGGATTGAGGGAAATCCTCTAAAAATGAATGCCATCCCTTTCCTGAGAGACGTAAATAAACGTAATCAGAATTATTATTATTATTATTATTATTATTATTATTATTATTATTATTATTATTATTATTATTATTATTGGCTCACATGGAGCTTTCACACAAGTCAACAAACGATCGGGTTTGGAGACCTGTGGTGTTCTCTGGAAGCTGAGTGACAACAAGTCTCCCCAGATGTCCAGCTCTCTCCACCTTCTTCGATAGCATTTGCAAATAAATCTGCGTCATCGCAACAGCCTCAAACCATTGATTTCTCGCTGGTAGTGGCTGTTGGTTTATAATGGAATTTGAGTGGCACGAAGCCTCCCCACGATCCCAGTTCTCTTCGCGCTTGTCCAGCGGAGGTTTGGCCCGGTTTTTCCATCCTCCTTGACCCTTCTCGGCTCTTTGGTATCACTTTTCTATTGGGGCGGTGATGAGGCAATCGGGGGATGCATGATTATGGTGTAGAACTTATTGATATGCAGCTTCGGCGTTCTTCATTCCCTGTAACCTTTCTTTGTTATATTGTCTTGTGTTATTCCCCACATTCTAGAGTTTTCCTTAATATTTCAGTCGTTTTCATTATCGTTAGTCGTTGTATTTTTGTCAGTTATTCCTCTGAGTCCAATTTCTGCCATTCTTTTTTCGAAGTTTTTCGGCATTGTTCCTAGTGCTCCTACTATTACCGGTACTATTTGGATTTTCTTCATCATCCAAATTCCTTTTAACTCTCTGGCTAGCTCTGTGTATTTGCTTCGTTTCTCCTTTTCTTTCATACTCACCTGTGGTCAACTGGGACTGCGAAGTCTACGATTTGACAGGATTGTTCTTTCTTGTTAATTATTACGACATCTGGTCGTCTAGCTTGGTTGGGTTTGTCCGTCTGTATGTCCATGTCCCATAGGATTTTGTGGTTCTCGTTTTCGAGTGCTGTTGCGGATTTATGCTTGTACCATTTGTCTGTACGCTCAAAATGCATCCGTTTGCACAATTCCCAGTGTACCGCCCTCCCCACTTGGTCATGCCTGTTTTTGTATTCCTTTGGGGCCAGTTTGCTGCATTCACTTACTATATGGTTTATCGTTTCGTCTCTTTGTCCACATAGTCTGCATTTGCTGTTTTCTTGTGTTTTATCGATCCTTGCTTTGATATGGTTGGTTCTTATCGAGTTATCTTGTGCTGCAGTTATTAGAGATTCAGTTTCTCGATTTATATGTCTTTTCGCATCCATGTCCAGGTGTTTTCGTTATTCTCATCTTCTGTCATTCTTATGAATCTTCTGTGGATTTGTTTCTCTTCCCATTTCTTTTTACTCGTTTTTTCGTTTGTCTGCTTTCTGTTTTGTTGTTTTTTTTATTCGGTGTATCTCTCTGCCATAATTATCCTTTCAGTGTTTTTTGCATTATGTATTTTTCTAGTTTTTTTTTGTCGTGCCCTTCACAAAGTCTTCTATACAGATCAGTCTTCTCCCGCCGTCTTTTCTTTTCTCGTAGAGTCTCTCAACATTGTCTTTGGCTGTAGTGCATTATGCATGGTCATGAGTTTCCTGGTTTTTCTGGACAAGTGCGAAGAGAATTTGGACTTTGGGAAGACTTAAAACTACGAATCCCCGATGTTTTAGACGGCCTTCAGATTTCTGCTATTGTAGGTACCACAAATATCTTTAGGAAAACCCATGATCTTTGAAGAACTCCCTTTCCAGGGAATCGTTGATAAACGAAATCAGAATAATAATAATAATTATTATTATTATTATTATTATTATTATTATTATTATTATCATTACTATTATTATTATTATTATTATTATTATTATTATCATTATTATTATTATTATTATTATCATTACTATTATTATTTTTATTATTATTAATATTATCATTATTATTATCATTACTATTATTATTATTATTATTATTATTATTATTATTATTATTATTATTATATGTCATTTTCTTCATTTTTTCTGTTTCTCCTGACCTTTCACGTTTTCCTTCTTTGTTGTCGTAGTCTTCTTTTTCTTTTTATTCTTTCAACTTCTTCTTCTTCTCAATATTATTATTATTAAATAATATTAATAATAATAATATTGTTCTTTTTATTATTTTATCATAATTTTATTATCATCATCATCATCATCATCATCAGTACTAGTACTAGTAGTAGTAGTAGTAGTAGTAGTAGTAGTAGTAGTAGTAGTAGTAGTAGTATTATATACGTCAGTTTCTTCTTTTTCTCATGTTTCGTCTTTTCCTTATTTTTATTGTTATTTCTTGTTATTAGTGCAAGTGTTTTCCTTCTTCATAGTCTTATTATTATTATTATTAGTATTATTATTATTATTATCATCATCATCATTATTATTATTATTATTATTATTATTATACGTCTTCTTCTTCCTCTTCTTTTTTTTCTTCGTCTTCTTCGTCTTCCTTCTTCATCTGACGACGTGTGGCTCTGACGCGCATGACTCTTTCGGATTTTCGCGTCCGTACGATCAGTCGCGTTCTTTAAGAGCGGAACAACTACAGAAAAAAAAAACAGGGGGGGAAGAAAAACGCATTAACGGACGAAACATTTTTTATATTTGTTTATTTTTTTAGTTTCATTATTTTATTTTATTTTATTTTTAGTTGTTTATTTTCTTAATCATTTTCGTTTTGTTTTATTTTTTAGTCTATTTATTTTTTTAATTTGTTAAAAATATTTGTCCTTAATTTGTCAATTGACATATTTGAGCGATTTGTTAGTCATTTTAATTTTGTTTTTGTTTTTATTTGGGTTATTTTTATTGTGTTATTTTCCGTAATATTTTTATAATTTGTTTTTTACTTTAGTTATTATTTTATGTTTATTGTGTTTTTTTTAGATTTAATTTGCTTTAAATTGTTTTTATTTGTTTATTCAATTTTCAATCGTGTTTGTAGTTTTCAATTATTTAATTTAATTTAGATTATTTTTACTTTTATTTTTTTAAGTTTTAGAAATTCATTTTTGTTTATGGTTTCGATTGATGGTACTCTTTGCGTGGACGTGATTATATCAAACGGTTGAGTTACTACTTTTGCGCAAAAATAGAGTAACTGATTTATATCCAATATACGCGTTTGTATATGTAAATATGTATGCAAGTCGATAGTTGTGCTGGGGGTTGATTGTTTTATTTATGTATTCGTTTTTGTCAACAAAAATATTGAATATCAACAGAGTTGTGTTAGGCTAGGAAGACGACAGTGCGAAAGGGGGTGGCCGCTTTACAGGCAAAGCTGCACAAAGACAAAAATAATCGCGACACTTTTCCATCGAGGAAGGAATACGAGAGAGGAAAAAAGAAAAGAGAACACGAAGACAAGACGCCGAAAAAAGAGGAGGAGAAAGAAAAGAAAGAAAGAGAAAGAAAGGGAAATTAAGAGGAAGAAAAAGAAAGGAAAAAATTGGTTCGTTCTTAGGCTGAACGACTTATTAATTTCGTCAATATAAATAGCAGTAGTAATGTTGTAATATTGATATACTGCTGTAAATTGATATATATATATATATTTCTTTTATATAGTGTTTTTTTTTTATTTTGATTGTGTGTTTAGTTTTCTTCTGTAAAGGTCTGTTTTTCTTTCGTTTAATTATTTTCGCCTTCTGGCCGCTGTGTCCATTATTAGACGTTGGCCGAAGCAGTCAGACTTCTTTATATCTTTACGCCAACACTTGACCAGAATGTTTACTTTTTTTAAAACAAAAACAAAAACAAATATCAACCAAGCTTCATCATAATATAGTAGTCGTACTATTTCTTTAATATTACTATCGTCATTGCATATTTTATAGTTTATTTTTCCCTTGTTTCTCACATTATACAACTTATATTCCTTTTCTTCCTTTCTTTCCTTCTTTTTCTTCCTTGACCGCACAATCACAACCAAGCAACAGTCAGTCAACGCAAGTTGACCATTCACTCTTTCTTTCATTCTTTTTTCTTCGCACTACCCCTCATCGTCACTAAATCCGTTTTTGATTTTTGAAACTAAAAAAAAAAAAAATTCTAAACGTAACGATGGATAAAAAATCGCAACTTGGCGGCTCGCTGCTCGAGCTGAACACGTTTACCCAGGAGGAAAGCTCATTTAGGGCTAAACTTGGCAGTCTACGGCGGACCCTTTCGTCCATTAAGAGGAAGAAAAAGTACCAGGACTTAGTTATATCGCCGGTGAAGCAACCGCTACGCGCAGTGAGATCGAACCCAATACCTTCCTCGTATACCAACATACAGTTTCTAAGGTAAGGATGCACGATTGCACGCACGACTCATGCGTATTTCTTGTTGGCTGGATACACAGACAAAGCCAAACATATATGACCCCTAAACACATACAAACATCCCCCAACATACACGCACACAAACCCTACATGCATGCTTATGCACACACACATACAACCCTACACATACATACAGATGTATACACAGGGACACGAGCGCACACACCCACACAAGCACACACACACACGCATATATATATATATATATATATATATATATATATATATATATATATTTTCAAACACAACCAAACACACACAGACGTGCATATATGTATGTGTGTGTATGTGTGTATATATATATGTGGGTGTATATATATATATATATATATATATATGTGCGTGTGTGTATATATATGTGTGTGTGTGCGTGTATATATATGTATTTGTATATATATATGTGTGTATATATATATGTGTGTGTGTATATTCACATATGTGTGTATATGTATACATATGTGTGTATATATGTATATATACATATATATGTGTGTGTATATAATTACATATATATATATATATATAGGTAAAAATGCACTTTCGTAAATAATTGAATTCATTCAAAACGTATCGCAAAAAGAAAAACAAAAACATCTACGTATATATATATATATATATATATATATATATATATATATATATATGTATATGTGTGTGTGTGTGTTTTGTGTGTATATATATATATATATATATATATATATGTATATATATATATGCACACAAACCCCACACAAGTACACGCACATACAACCCCCAAACACATACACACACACTCATACACCCTGT
>NC_136507.1:40161742-40164242 GCF_053919585.1 Euprymna scolopes
TAAAAAAAAAAATAAAACAGAAATTCCATAAACAAAGTTATTTCTCCAGTACGGTTCGTTCGGTGAACAGAGTACCGCGGAGCAACTTCCCAATTCACTATAACGTAGCCATTTAATGCCTAAGGTAAACAAGTTCTCGTTGAGCCGCCCTCTTAAATATTTCATATCTACTTCTTCATTTTCATCAATCATCACCGTGTTTTCTATCCTGACACTCATTAATTTTTATGCTTGAGTGAGCTTATGGCCTTGATAAGATATTACCTTAAATCCATATAAATAAAATAGTAGATGTATGCATGCGTGTAAATATTTAACCGATAAACTCTTAATCTACTAGACACATAACATTGCAATTAACAAGAAATAGTACCATAAACCAAGGATGGTTTATAACTTGTAAAATGTTTCTGCTGATGTCATCAACTAAGAATGCAAAACGATGGTTTTAACTTATCAACATATTTGATTATGTTTGCGCATGCTCAAATTCATTCTTAGCTTGCAGTTATGTAATTGTAAATCTCCTTTACCTATCCGTCGATAGCTCAAACAGTAGAGAATTCGGCTGGAATGCTAAACGGTTTGGTTTCGATTCAAGCTGATGGCACCAAAGTCATATTATTTTGATCTTTTGAAAATTGTACCATATATTCGGTACAATATATTATTAAATAGATAATTTGCTCTGTAATAAAAAGAAATATGAAATCTGCATGAATTAAAATATATTTAAGCGTATTTACGACCGAGCAAGATCGGGCCACACACGCTAGAATAGAACTAAAAAGCCGAGTGATGGATCTTTAATAGAAAATTCCTTTCATTATAATTTTGGTGCTTATGCAGAATACGGACTATATCACGTGATGATTTAGAAACAGATTCTTAACACGGGGAATGCAGGGTGTTTTCTAACTATTCTGTACTTTAACTTTACAATTTAATAAACAGATGCTGCTAGAAGCAGCTAATCCTGTCTTGACAAAGTTCAAAATAGACGTCGTAACTTAGTTGGTGATGCTCTTTTTCTTTCCCTGCAACTCTTTCCTACAGAATAGACGTAGCGAGCCTGTCCCTGCTTTATCGTTATTTTCATGGCAAGTGCTCATCTGAACTTCAATCGATGGTCCCCCCTCGCCAGACTTTCACGAAAAACACTCGTTTAACCAGAACCACTATCAGCAATTTCCTACACTCTTTATATGTGTCTACACCCAAACATAGATTCCATGAACAGGGCTTCTTTCTTAGAACTGCACGCCTGTGGAACTCTATTCCTTTTGCCTGCTTTCCAGCTGACTACAATCTGATTTCTTCAAGTCCAACGTGAACAAGTTCTTACTGAACCGTCCCCCTAAGTAAACCAAGTTACAAAATTCCCACTAATGTTTCCTACGCTAAAATCACAATGGCTAATATATACCCATTAACTCTTATCCTCGGGTGGCCTCTGGGCCTTGATAAGTGGTGACCTCCATGTAAAAAAAGCACACAACACGGTCTGTATTCTGCAATGTTAGTAATTGATACGTGTTAACAAGAACTCTTGCCAGTAATCACCATGTGATGCCCTGATCCGAGTCGCAAGAAGTCTCTGCAGTATTTCGGTACACTATTGACTCCTTTGAAATTCGCGCATCAGCCATTGCTCCTAATCGCCAGTGGATCCCGCTAGAATGTACGACGTGCATTAAATGCACCAGTCCACAACTCCATCCTTGTCAAAGACTATTTTACCAAGATGGGCATCAAAACAGTTCTTCAACCTCCATATAGATCAGATCTTCCTCCCTGTGAATTTTGACTTATTCGAAGATAACTTGAGTTTCATGTATTTACTTTCAATAAAAGTGCCCATACGAAAAAAATCGGGAAACTTATTGAACGCACCTCGTAAATGAAAATAAGTCTTCCGAGTATTCTTAAATACTCCGTGATTTTCTATTGAAAATCTGGATGGTTATTTTTCTCGGCTTTTCCATCTTCCCTGGCTATTCTTGACAACTTACTGTGATAAAATCAACGCAGAGGCCTCCGCATGCTTTGTTTTTATGTGATGGATAGGGGTCAGATTATATGAAGTTTCTCGCACCTCTCTATTGGCAGTTTCAGTTTTCATGGGTTCCTGTAATGTTCTGCCTACACCACATGTGTTTACGCAACACTATTCCGTTTCAATTAATCTGAGATTGGATGGTTTCCTTATGTTTCTTGATTAGCTTCCGAACTCAAGGATTTTCTCATAATATATCAGCTTTTTTTCGTTATTACAGTGATTTCGATGGTGTCATTCACACGTTGATTCAAATTTTTCATGATCTTTTACATTTATTTTTAGATTTATTCATAGTTTTCTGACATTTATTGGTATTACAGTAATTTCTTTCATTGTTCTCATTCACTTCCGCTGTTGTCATCGTCATGATTATCATTATTAGTGTATATTTATTATTTACTTACTAGTAATTTAAACACAAGTCATTGTCAGTGAATGTTC
>NC_136507.1:40169242-40211742 GCF_053919585.1 Euprymna scolopes
AATGCAAAAAACGAAATGAAATTAATCAAAGGTTGTATAAAAGCATTCAAAATAAGAATCAAACAGGAAACAAACAGTCAGAAACTCGATTAATACTGAAAAAAATAAGGGGGTATGATTATTTTTGAACATTGCAGATTTTATAAATAGCTGTATATTTCTTTTATTACAAGTATCCCGAGATTTTAAAATGACGAAAATGATCAGAAGAGGTTTATTAAGAATATGTATCAATATGGACGTAAACAATAAATTCTTACAAAGTTACACCTAATAAACTCAATTTTCAAGAGGGGGTATGAATAATATCGGGCACAAGTGTATATATATAAATGAATATATATATATAAAATGAATATATAAATGAATATATAAATGAATATATATATAAATGAATATATATATAATATATATATATAAATGAATATATATATATATAAATGAGTATATATATATAAATGAATATATATATAAATGAATATATATATGAATATATATGTATATAAATGAATATATATATGAATATATATATACATAAAAATGATATATATATATATATGTATATATATATTTCATATCCTGAAGATGTCCTCTGCAATAAGGACGAAACGTTGATCATTTCATAAATTCATTCGTTTTTTTCTTTTTTTCAAAACATTATATATATATATATATATATATATATATATATATATATATATAAATGAATATATATATATATGTAATATATATATTTGTGTGTGTGATATTTCTTCTTTTTTTTTCAATGATGCACAATATGCCATAGAGAACGGATCATTTTTATAGGCTGATGAGAACTTAGATTCTAAACAAAGAACTGTTTATTATTTCCCTCGCTCTCTGTAGACATCTCTTGACAAACCATTACATCGTGCCCTGCCGCTTCTTCACTATAAACTGACGCACATTAACGTGCCTCAGTTAATAGTAAATAAGCATAAACTATACCTCGAGTGGCCGTAGTTCTCGACTGAGTAAAAGTTTACAGAAATATTAAACTGTTTTCCAAGGTTTCTTTAACGCTTCCCTCTTTTATAGTCGTTCCTCATTTCTTCCTGTTGTCACATACGCGCACCTACCATACCTGTGTCGACGACCGCGTAAATAGAGAAATGACTAATTGCTAGATGAATATATATTGTGTGAGCGACGTAGGTGGGTGTCGCAAGAGGTTATTGTTGGAGAATAGATATGAAAGTTTGCGTTGAATAATGAATTTAATCGCTTTCTGTAAAGCATCCATTAATTGTGCGTCTTCGAAGCGCGTGTTGCTGTAGCAGAAGTAAAGCAACACTTAGTGTAAAAATGGTTTTTGTATCGATTGATTCGTGATGTGGCCATTCATAAGATGAACGATTGTCTATCACAGCGACTCGCAACTTCACGTGCGTCGATTTTCTCGGATTACGACTCATTTCCAATCATCCCTCTCTCTCTCTCTCTCTCTTTCACTCTCTCCCTTTTGCTCTCTCTCTCTCTCTCTCTCTCTCTCTCTCTCTATATATATATATATATATATATATATATATATATATATATTATTATTATTATTATTATTATTATTACTAGGGCCGCCGTACCCCGAAGTTCGATTGCATATAAGCCTGATGAATCCTAACCTCGAGGAAACGCGGAATATTCTGTGTAGCTTAATTGCCAGATACATTTTTATAACTTACTATATATATATATATATATATATATATATATATATATATATATATATATATATATATTTATGAAACAATAAGAGTGGAAAATGAAGTCACAAAAACTATATTGGTAAATATAGAATGGTTCATTTATTTAATAAATGTATACAAACATTTAGTTAATGGATAAAGGGGACTATTTATACCAAGGTATTTCGAAGCCTAATGCTTCTCATCAGAAGAGTAGAGAAGGTGCTAGGTAAAATAATGGGGATGCGACGGCTCGGAATTTATTCCCCCCAACAACACAAATATTTCAATTGATTTATTTCGTTCCTGACGAATCCCATTATGTAACCTAGCATCTCCTCTACTTTTCTGATGAGAAGCAGTAGGCTCCGAAACACCTTGGTATAAAGAGTCCTCTTTATCCTCCAACTAAATGTTTCTATACCCTGATTAAATGAATGAACTAGTGTATATTTTCCAATATATAGTTTTTCTGACTTCATTTTCCATTTTTATTGTTTCCTATAGAAGTTCCATTGAAATTTATATATATATATATATATATATATATATATATATATATATATATATATACTAGTCCGGTTTTTTCACCACTGGTAAATATATATATATATATATATATATATATATATATATATATAGAGAGAGAGAGAGAGAGAGAGAGAGAGAGAGAGAAATAAAAATTGCAATAAGTTTACCAAGGTAATCAATATATATATATATATATATATATATATATATATATATATATATATATATATATATGCACCACGCAAAAGATATTCAAGAGTGATAACTAATGAGCTTAACGAGGTTATTAAGAGTTCTCATAAAAGTATAGCAATATATCTCCTTTAGTAATATAAACAAATTTACATAGTCGCGATACTGGCATGCTAATTTTTTTGGACAAATGGTCCGTTAAAACCAGAAGTCCTAGTCATGTGGTTAAGTAAAGGCTTGCTTTCAACTAAAGAAACCCGTCAAATATACAGTAGAACCCCGAGATACGGAATTAAAAATTAGTAACAAAACAGTAAAACAGTATATAATACACATGTGTATAATCAAATAACATTATAAATAATACCGCAAGGCGGGGTAAATACCCTCACTAAAAGCGTGACCATCGTTATAGATGGCCTGTCAGCTGAAAAATGACGTCATCGTCATAGGTCCTAGCAAGCAAGATAAGTGGAACTCAGAATGTCGATAATGAGCAGACATTTTTTATAGAAAGCGTTAGAAAACTTCAAAATTGGATTAAAAAGATAAACATTATACTTTGTACTGAAACTCATCCAATATTAATAATAAAAATATTAATAATAAAAAAATGAATTGAAAGGGAGAAAAGTTGTTAAAAAGTTTAAAAAGAAAAGGAATACGATTTGATTTGTATGAAACTGAAGTTTATTGAATAGAAATAAATAAAAATGAACAATAAATATTTTTTAAATAAAAAAAACAATATTTTAAAAATCAAAATCGAAAAACCAACGATAAATTAGTGTAATTGAAAAACGAACAATAAATTAGTTTAACTGAAAAACGAACAATCAGTTTAACTGAATAACAAACAATAAGTTAAAAATTAAATTCAAACAAATATTAGTATAAACAAAGTTACTAAGGCAGAAATATTTCAAACATTGAATATTAAAACTTTTCAAAAATCTGTTTGTAGAATTTAATTAAAAGTTTGAATTTTCCTTTTTCTGATATTTTTTTACTAATATTGTCATCTTTTTTCGACAAAAATTGTTTATAAGGGAATTCGATGAACTCCATATCAGCATTTTTTCAATTTGCTGAATAGTGTGACCCTCATCATAAGAGTCAACATGAAAAAATCGATTTTGATCAGCCAAAATATTTAAAGTTATGTGCATGGCTAATTTTCTCTGATGAATCGAATGTAAAAAAGAATCTCATGTTGTAAGTTTGTTTATAACTATATAATTATATAAGACAAAACTTTTAGTTATATCATTTGGGTATAGCAATAGTTTAATACCCTGAAAGTAGCTGTTTAATTCAGTTATTTCTTCAACAACCTCTCTCCCGGATATTAATTTTTTGCAGCTCATGCGTATCAGTTTTTTAAAACTGTATGACAGCAATAACCTGCTAAGTATAAAATAACAGGAAGTACATCATCTTCTGTTACATCTATGTTAAATGTATAAACATGTAACTTTTGCTCCCTTGTCATTTCATCCCAGTTAGTTTCTTTTAAATTTTTCAATTCAGTAGTTCGATTATTAATTGGTAAACTCAATTTTAAAACTGACAACATTCTGAGTTTTTTTTCACATTCATACACCTGACGTATCAGCATATTATACTGATCTCCACTAAGTTCTCGATACTTGCTAAACCTTGCTTCAAGGTTATCTGTCTGAAACTTTCCTGGTAATATATACACCATGCTCAGTACATTTATACGATATTTAGTCAATTCTAAAATTGCGTAAGTAGTATGGTGCAAAGCAGTGTGTTTCCTTTGTTAACTTACCAGTTCTTCCAGGAATGCTATTCCAAGTTTCTAACCAGTCACAGAACACATTTAGGAAACTATAATTATCACTATTTAATGCAAGTGGATTATAATATTTATTACGAAGTCGACAACCTTTATATGGTGTTTTCACATTCAGTATTGTCCACCAAATATAAAAATATTTGAATGTATTCTACGATTTCTGCATAATTTGGCAAGCATTCCTGTTTTCCTAAGTTTAGCAAACCTTGAATAGTATATTCGTTGAAAATTTGCAAAACCAAATTAACATTTTGCCTTTCAAAAGTAGTCGGAAAAATAGCCTTTGAAGTCAACATAGCAATATTTCACAAGTGATTGAGATTCTAGGGCATAAAGTTCATCCAAACTAGAAAATCGAGCACTTTGGATGTAATCTAATTCATGATTTCCATTATAACAAACTTTTGGGAACATCATGCATTTACGTTCATCTTTTTGGCTAAGCCAATTGTTTCTAATGCATTCTAATATATGCACTGAGTTGAATAAGAAGAAAAGAGGGCTAGACCTTCTAACTGGATGGGGATATACAATTGAAAGCTTTGATGGGCTACAAAAGAAAGACATAGCTTTTTTTATTTATTGCATTATTATCTGTTATAACAGATAATACCTTAAACCCTATATCTTCTAAGCCAATTATTACACGTTTAATTATGTCAAATAAGTTCTCAGCTCGAAGACATTTAGTTGGCATAACATGCACAACATCCTTATATTGTGAGAATACACTGCTAAGCATAAAAGCAAATGCACTTGTGGCAGGATCATTGCTGTTGTTAGCTAAGCCAACAATATTACCACCTTTATAATTAAGATAAGCTTTGAGATGTATTTCATCAACAAATAAAGATACTGTGATGTTATTCTGCATTAGTAACTTGAACTTACTTTTAATATACATGAGAAAATTGTTATCGTGTTGTTCAATGACAGGATTCATAGAAGTTGATAAGGTTAATCTTCGAATGGTTGAATAACATGGTAAAATTACATTTTTAGTGTCTCTTAACAGCCTGTACCCTCTAGGGGAGCAGTTATATAATAAGGAAGAAAATACCATCATTTCACTCGAATAATTCACCTTATTAATTGTCATTATGTTAATTTGTTCATATATGAACTTAATGGCATTAAAATATTGAAATGATTCATCTTGCACTAATAGCAAAAATGATAAGATTAATTTTAATAAAGAACTTATATTAGAAGTTTTCATTTCCTGTTCTTCGATGTCCATTTTTTTCATGTTTTCCATCAAAATCTGCAGAGTATTTTCCTCTGTTACATGTTTAGGAATTCTATAATCTCTATAGAACTCATTTCCACATCACTACAGAATACTCTAACGGCCAAGTCCGGTTCAAACACAATAGACATTTTTTTTTTATTTTGGAGTATGGGCATCTCTTTATGTGGCATATAATGATGGTATCGTCTTGCCTAATAGAAGTCCAATAATTTTTATCTATAAACGTTAATTTTTTTTTTTCTAAATCATCAATATTATGGAAATTTTTACGTTTCCATAACTAACTCGTCAGCAACACTTTCACATAATGCACGCTTAAGAGCAGAATTTTCTAAACGCATTTTCTTTGCGTTAGGAGACTCTCTAAAAGTGGTTGATGACGATAAATACGAGGGACAGTTTGGTAATATTCGAGGAATAGCACCATCCTTAAGATAGGGATTTTTTTTAAATTTAACACTAATTGTCTTTCCAGTCCTTTCATCATATGCTGATGCCTCTCGCTGTATGTCTTCAGGTCGAAAATGAAGTTCACATACCTAAAGAAATAATTTAGAAGAATATTGTACCATGTTTGACTTAATACAAAAAAAAAGATAATTACATGACAATAAACGATAAAATAAAAACATAAGGTAAATGCGCAGTCCACCCTGGAAAAATCCTTTTAAATTACCACTTTTATAGGTTATCGGGGGTGCTGAAAACGAAAATAAAGTTTAAGATTACTAGTAGTTTCCAAGATATAAAGAGATGTTAGTTAAAAAACAAAGGGGGTGGGGATGATTTAATCTAAAACGACCATCCACTTTATAGCCATTTTTTTTTACCTGGGCAACGAGCATTTTTTTTTTAATTACATTTTCGCCTCAAACAAGGCGAAGTTCCCTCTTTGATGTAAGAATGAACACAACTAAACGTAAAATGAGCACCTACAGTTGACCCCCCTCTCCCCGACAAAAATTCTGTTTACACTTTTTGAAAGGGGGTGCTTATTTTACGTTAAACTGTGTTCATTGTACGTTGACTCCCAACCCCCAACATAAAGGTGGCCATACTCATTTTTCTTCGCTTTTATTTGTTAAAAAGAAAGCGCCCTAAAAAAAAACGATAGCCATAAAGTGGGTGCTCATTTTACTTTAAATTTTATAGAAAAGTGATCCCCCATTTTTTAAAACTAACATTTCTTCATATCTCGGACACTACTCGATTGCCGTAATTTTAAACGTTATTTTCGTTTACAGCGCCACTAGCAGTATCAGAATTTTGGGCAAAATTTTGACAACCCTAACACAAAACTGCGAATAGCATATACAAAACTCGTAATTTCTCCGTTTAAAGGGGGTTGTTTATTTTGATTATGGAATATACTTCCAAAATAAACTATTAACATTGTTTAAAAAATAATAGAAATATTATTTTTTTATTGCCGGCATTTTGTAAACACATTTTTTAAATAAAAAATAATATTTCTATTACTTTTTTAAACAATTTTAATAGTTTATTTTGAAAGTGCATTCTCCAAAATTCTGACACCTACAGGGCCACGACATTTATCACAAATAATTATTAATAAGTTTTTGGGATAACAAAAATAGTCATTAACTTTAAAAAAAAGTTTAATCTATTTCACGCTGATACAAATATTGCACAGTAAAATGGTTGAACTAAAAAGATAAATGATTTTTCTTATTTAGAATTATTTAAACAGGGAATTCCGTTTTTACGATATCGCTTTTATTAAATTGTTAGGTTAAAGTACATATTTATAACATACTCCCCATTTTAAATAAGTTTCTAAATAATAATTTATTTCAGCACATAACTTAAATTACATGTAAAATTCATTTTTATATACATACTTTCATTTTTATTTTAAAATACGTTCTAAAAAATAAATAAATAAAAAAAAAAGGCGCGTTTTTTTTTTAAATATCTCAAACATTTTAACACTTACTCTGCTATATTTAGATGGGGTAAAATCCTCTCTTTTTATTGAATTAATCCACTGGTAAATTATTTCCTTTTTGGGGGAAGTGAAAACACGGTAACTTTTGGTTCATTTTGGTAGTTACCTCGGCATTTTGGAACTATACATCTCGACGGCATGTTAAAATTTATTTAACTCTCACAAACTTTAAACCAACTTCCGGTTTAGTCATGAGACACGTGACCAAATTGTAACAGACCGATGTTCATGACGTCACCAGACTAAATTATAGTCGTCGCTAGGCCATCATATTACGGTTGCCACGCTAAAAGCCCGAAAAACAAGGCCGCATTCCTCATCATAACCTTAAAAAACCGTATCCTAGGGCCACCGTATCCCGGAGTTCTACTATACATATATATATATATATATATATATATATATATATATATATATATATATATATATATATATATATATTTGTGGGAGTGGATATATATGTGTATGTGCACGTGTTTGTTTAACGTAGTAGTAGTAGTAGTAGTAGTAGTAGTAGTAGTAGTAGTAGTAGTAGTAGTAGTCTCTTGGATTCCTCACACCTTATATTTCTCACTGATAATAACTAGTTTTCTTCCCTGAATCTGGTTAAGGATTAGTTTATTTATATTAGTAAAACTCCAGAACTTCTTCCGATAACATCTGCAAATGAATTTTCATCATCGCGACAGCCGTTTTCCATTCTTATTAAGTTTAGTCTTCACCCTATGGCTCGTGGGACGACAAAATCAACGGTTTCATAGGCTCCTTTTTTCCTTGGTCACTATCGGGGGAGGGGCACACGGTTTTTCCCGATCATATAATACGCTTAAATATGATATTATAATTTGTCCGGATTGCATATATACTATTATAGAGTCGTGATTTCAAAAGTAAATAAAAATAGTTTGGTGCTAGTCAGCTAGATTCGAAACCGAAAACAAAACTATAGCATTCAAAGCTTGTGATTTCCACTCTACCAACGTGGCACACATATGAGCTAATTAAAAATTAAAAAATAAAGTAAGATGAATAGACAAAATATATAACGACTTCTTCAATTTCGGCCCATTTTGGACCAGTAAAAACAATTTAAACCAGCTAAAGGCCCATAAAAAAACGATTCGTAAAAAATCCAATCATTTGAGGCCCCTAGCGCTGCCCTGCAACTTTTAGTTTTTGCAGAGGTAGTTAGAAAATATGGATAAAGACAAACAGATAGACAGACAAACAGATATAGTGCTTGCTACATATAAGACTAGCGGGTGGAGGATGTATTGCGATGGGTGCGGGATAGATTGATTGGTGGGGGATAGGCGTCCGGCTTTGTCCGGGCGTAAAATACGTTTAAATATAATATTTTAATTCATCCAGATTTCATATAAATTATTATTATGTCTTGATTTCAAAAATAAAAAAAAATGCATTGTGGTGCCATCAGCTGGAATCGAAACTGAAGCCACTTTACCAACATAACACGCATATGATCTGATTAAAAAATTAAAAATAACTTAAAATGAATGCATAATGATTTTTTTTTTCAGTTTGGACCTATTTTTGACCCCTTAAAAACTATTTTAATCGGCTAAAGACCCATGAAAGAATGGTCCGTAAAAATCCAATCATTTGAGGCCACTAGCGCCAATATGTAACTTTTAGTTTCGTAAGAGATAGAGTTTGAAAATATTATTATTATTATTATTATTATTATTATTATTATTATTATTATTATTATTATATCATCATCATCATCATCATTATTATTATTATTATTATTATCAGAAGAAGAAGAAAAGATGAAGATGAAGAAGAAAACAGAAGGAAAGAAGAAATAGAATAATAATAATAATAATAAGAAGAAGAAGAAGAAGAAGAAGAAGAAGTAGTAGTAGTAGCAGTAGTAGTGGTGGTAGAAAAATCATTTCATAATAATTTATGCGAAAAAAAATCAGAAAGCAATCAAGTAAGCAGAAAAACAAAGAATTCAATTCAAAATAAGTATTGAGTGTATGTCCTGTAATTCAACTTTTATTACTCTCTGAATGAATTTATAATGCAATTTACATATATAAATTAGCGGGGGGGTTGCAGCGCTTTGCTTGGGCGTAAAATACACTTAAATATGATAATTTAATTTGTCCAAATTTCGTATATATTATTCTACAGTCGTGATTTCAAAACAAAAAAGAAGTACTACAGTGGCATCATCTGGAATCGAAACTTGAGCAACCGTAGCATTCAAAGCTAGTGACGTTACCACTGCACCAACGTGACAGGCATAGAAATTGAACATAAATTAAAAATTAAAAATAGACTAATCTGAATTTACAAAATGTTTAACGATTGTTTCAATTTTTTTTTTCAATTTTTGACACCTTAAAACAATTTTAACCAGGTGAGGACACATAAAAGAACGGCCCCTAAGGCGCTCTGCGACTTTTAGTTTCGGATGAGATAGAGTTTAAAAATATGGAGACAGACAGACCGACAGACAGATACAGACAAATAGACATATAGCTGTTTATTTATTAGACTTTATATATATATATATATATATATATATATATATATATATATATATATATATATATATATATCCATAAAACTAAGAATGTGTGTGAGGACATATTTCAACCTATATACTCAACGAATGTCTGGTCTACAGATTGTAAATGTAATATATAAGGTATTCAGACATGTGAACAAAGATTTTAATCGGTTTTAATCCGGTAAGAAGAACTTCTTAGGGGTCAAAATCGAAAAATTGTTGATTGAAAGGTCATCGGATGCTTATCTGTTTGAACAGATTTGAAAACCCTTTTAAAGACTTTGGAAAACTGGTCTAATTGCTATCGTACTTGACTCACTGTGTTACGGTTTTGGTTCCGATTTCAGCTCGAGTATTTTTTTTGTTACTTACAAGGAGTAAAATGTTTAGAAAAAACACAATACTCGAATGCACATGTCTCAATTACTCTCCGTTTTTTTTCTACTTCATTTGTAACTTACGTTTAATACCGGGCAACGCCGGGTACATCTATTATATATATAAAAGTGGCAATGGGTGTGTTAAGATAATTCTCAACCTGTATACACAGATACTCAACGAATGTTTGATTTACAGATTTAAAATTTGGTATATAGGGTATTCAGACATGTGGAAAAGTGTTTAACCTGTTTTCATCCGAGAAAAAAAGCTGCTAAGGAGTCCAAATTAAAAACATGATCCTTTTTTCTACAAAGGAGCGACCACTTATCAAGGCGCGGAGGCTACTCGAGAACAAGGGTTAATGGGTGTACATAAGTAGTGGAAATTTAATAAATTGGATTACTAAGGGGCATGGTTCATCAAGAACTTGTTTCCGTTGGTCTTGAAGACAATCAATTTGTAGTCAGCTGGAAAGCAGGCCAACGGAAGGGAATTCAACACGCGTGCAGTTCTAAGAAAGAAGCTTTTTTCATAGAATCTACGTTTAGGTTTTGGGCACAGATAGAGAGTGTGGGAAATTATTGATAGTGGTTTTGGCTAGACGAGTGTTTTTTGTGAAAGTTTGACAAGGAGGGGGGCCATAGATTGAAGCTCAGCTGAGCACTTTCCATGAAAATAATGATAAAGCAGAGACAGGCTCGCAACATCTCTTCTGTGGCAAAGAGATTGCAGAGAAGAGAAAAGGGCATCCCCCACTTAGCAACGAAGTCTATTTTTAACTCTATCAATGCAGGATAAGCTGCTTTTAGCAACTCCTGTCCAGATGTTGTAATAGTACACAATCATTGGACGTACCTGGCTTTTATATAGGTAGAAAATTGCATCTGGAGTGAGATACCTATAGGAGTCCTTGAATATTCATCTGTTTGTTAACCGTTTCACGAATGCCCCTGGGCGGTCGTAAAACATGGCAGCCCTACTCAATAACGATCCCTGGATGTAAGAGAGTGTTCTACTCCAGTAATTTCTTTCCTGGACTTTGAAACTTCCTTCCAGGACCTGCTAACTGTACTGACATGCAAAAGTTCAAGTGTAATGTGAACAAACATCTTTTGCCCAACTCCCTGCACAATACCCCTGTAGCTTATGCCCTAATAGTATCCCCCTATATAAAAGTGGTGATGTGCCTTGTTTGGGGTGAAAATATAATGAAAACAAACTAATTTATTCAAGACAAAAATAACCATATATAAAAAAAAAATAAAACGAATTTTTTGGCATATTGTTTGTTTTAAGTTTTATAGATGTTTTAAAACTCATAGGAATTCCATTATTTTGTCGGACCTCTGTATATACATATTGATTTCCATCTTATCAATCCGTTACAAAAAAAATGTTTTCTTGGTTTTAAAAAGATTATACACGTTTTCCCAAGATGTCAATAAATGATATAATAGTTAAACAAATGTGATAATGTTGTTTCGAAGCATAGTTTTTGAATGCATTTGTTTCTTCCATTTTTTAACTCGATTTTCTTTTGATAACAAACCCCAAATCATTCGCAAAGTATTTTTTTCTGGTTTTATCAAACGAATTCCTCAATAAAAGACACATTGTTATTGTTAATTCAATTATTTGTCTGTTTCGTTTTCCTAGTATCTCTGATAAATTTTTAGTATCTTTGTTTTATCGTTATTTCCATGGCAGGTGCTCGTCTGAACTCGAATATCTGGTTCCCCCTCGCCAATCTTTTACGAAAAACACCCGTCTAGTTGAATCCACTGTCAAAAACTTTCCCCACTCTTTATCTATGCCTAAATCAAAACGTAGATTCCATGAACAAAGCTTCTTTCTTAGAAGTGCACGCGTGTGGAACTCTGTTCCGTCTGCTTGCTCCCATCCTGACTACAACTTGGATGTCTTCAAGTCTAGCGTAAACAAATTCCTGATGAACCGCCCCCTTGAGTAGACACTTTAAATATCCACACTAACGTACTGTACTTACAATAACCCTTATCCCTGAGTGGCTTCCGGGCCTTGATAAGTGGTGACCACCTTGTAAAAAAAAATCATGCTTATGTAGGTAACTATAATTGTTCGTCTAATACATGCGTAGGAAAATGATCTTCTGTTCGTAAATAATGTCTAACATTAGTTTTTACTATACACATATCTTTTATAACAAAGTTCGTATTCAAGATTGTTTGTAATGTTTGACAAATTAATTTTAATATTAAAAATGGAATTTTATGCTTATTGTATTCAATTTATCCTATTCATTCGAAGAAAATCTACATAACAAAGTTACCTCAATTGCATTTTAAAGACATTTGTTTATAATTAGATCTGTGCTTTTAAAAGTTAGTAATAAAATTATTTAAATTCCTCTGTTTAAGAGTATTATTAAACTCATATATATATATATATATATATATATATATAGAGAGAGAGAGAGAGAGAGAGAGAGAGAGAGAGAGAGAGAATGAGAGAGAGAGAGAGAGAGAGAAATAGAAAATGAAAAGAGATTTCTAAAGAATCGGAATCGGTAATTGTATCGGAATCGGTAATTGTATTGGAATCGGGGAAAATATTTGAAACGCCCAATCATATATATATATATATATATATATATATATATATATATATATATATATATATATATATATATAAATGTGTGGGTGTGTGGGGTGTGTGTGGGGGTATGTCGATAGATTTCATGCATATATAATCCTATAAATGATGCTGTATTTTTTATAATGGCGTCTAATAAAAATAGGGCGGTTTATTTATGTAGCATTGTTCTCTTATTTTGCCAAATATTTCTGGCTACGTAGGCGTGCAGATGTATCGGTTTCATCTGGGTTGGTCAAGTATTTAATGTCAAAAGCATGTTAACTCACAGATGATCATATCCGCACACTCATGAGCGAATGAAAACATAATTTAACTAGAATCTAATCAGGAACCCAAGAACTAATTCCTAGTCTGCATCGGAAAGATTTTTTCCTTGTTTTTCTATTGAACCAGGCCAGTTACTCTAACAACGTTTGGCCGGTGTTATCTTCGGCCTTTTACAAGTGTATCTTGTAGAATTAGAGAATCTTTCTGTCGAACTTTTTACTGAATTTCGTTTTATTTAATTCACGGTAGTAACATGTTCTCATCCCGTCAGCCATAACCAGAAAGAAATATTAAGTAATTCTCAATTATATTCTTGATATCACTTGCACTTAGGATTAAATGCTGCAACCTTTTCAAAAGTATCACTTAAGCTAAGTTTGATTTTTTTTTACATGGGATTCACCACTTATCAAGGCCCAAATGGCCACTCGGGGATAAGGGTTATTGTGTGTACAGTAATCAATGGGATAGTGTAGCAATAGTTTGGAGAATTGATAAAGTGTCATTACTTAAGGGGCGGTTCATCAGGAATTTGTTTGTGTTGGACTTGAAGACATCCAGATTGAAGTCGGGAGGAAAACAGGCAAGCGGAACAGAGTTCCACAAGTGTGCAGTTCTAAGAAAGAAGCTTTGTTCATGGAATATACGTTTTGATTTAGGCACAGATAAGGAGTGGGGAAAATTATTGACGGTGATTTCAGCTAGTCGGGTTTTTTTTTTAAACGATTGGCGAGGGGGGACCAGAGAATGGAGCTCAGACTTGTAATATCAGTACTTATTAGTATTTTCCGCTCAGGGCATAACGTATTCAATAATGAGAATAATCAAACAATTACATAAATATAAAATATTCCATAAAAGTCTACTTCAAAATTCAGCACTGTTCGGCTTGCGTGCTTCTCGGCTAAAAACAACTTGGTAGCGTTCAAATCTAATATAAACAAATTCCTGTTACGTCGTCCTCACTAATAATCAAATTCCGTCCAATTTACATCGTTACCGATTACTTCCCTACCATATTACATTCATTAACGCTTATCCTCGAGTGGCCTTCTTACCTTTATAATTGATGACTCTCAAGTAAGAAAAAATAGAAAACTATCTGATTAAAATATGAGCTGATATGCTTATAGTATATGGACATATATACTAATATATGTATATAATTATCGGCAGCAGTTTGTCGTATTTTGACAATGTCATAGAGTGGAGTATACTTAATACGTTTGGCGTAAATCTAAGGCCAACCGCTCTATTAAAAGCCCTACTACAGCTGCCGCATACAATATCTATCTGCAGGATGATATAATAGCGTTTTCACGTGTGATTTAAATCCTATTTTTATAAACATGGCAATAAACGTTTCTTTATTCTTACGCATTTGCGAATTTTAAATATCTCCATTACATTAGACTATATGCTGTCCGAAATATAAACATTCCCAGTGCCAAGACCATGTAAATTTGTTTAAAGAAAAGTGGAAGAACAATTAAAATAAAACAGCGTTATGGTTGAATATCATAGAGATTAATCACGTTCAAACCCAGGAGGCATTTCTCTTTGCTTGCAAAGGGAAGGTTTTCTAAGTCGAACGTGAATAGTCTCCAAGATCTTAAGGTGAGATAGTGAATGACCACGACCCAGAACAGAAAAAGAGTTCGTGCTTAAGTTCGCTGCACAAGACGGGTTTTTAAGTAAATGATCAGTAATTGAAGACCCGTATGTGTTAGTAACAACGTCCGTTGCCCGGTAGGTTCCATTCCTAATTTTACTGGGTACATGTTGTTGGGTTCTTGCATCTAACCTTAATGTCGTTTAACCCAAGTAGTTGGCACCGCAACCACATTCAAAATTGTAAATAACGTTACTATTATGGTGGGGTGGGAGTGTAGAGAACACAACACGCACATTGGCAGCAAAATAACATCCATGAACTGCTGAACTTATTTGTTGGCAAATTTCTCACTTACTGTACCCAATCAGCGAATTTAAGCAGGGACTATTTTTCTATTCTGAGTCGTGCTCATTCACTTTATCACCTTAACATCTTGGAGACTATTCACGTTCGACTTAGTAAACCTTCCCTTTTGCAATCAAAGCCAATGCCTCCTGGGTTTGAACGTAATTAATCTCTATGGTATTCGACCATAACGCTGTTTTATTTTAATCGTTTTCCCACTGTTTTTTCTCCCTGTAAATTGAATTAAACAATTTTAATCGCTTTTTCATTCTTTGTTTTAAAATTTCCCTCGATACAGCTTTGAGAAACGAGGGTCGAAACCGGTAAGCTGGCTCCCCATTTCTCTTTCTTTCCTCTCCTGTTCCTCTTTTTCCCCCTTTTTGGAGAGAAGATTAAAGGAATATATATATATATATATATATATATATATATATATATATATATATATATATATGTATGTATATATATATGTATATTCATATATATACAACTTTACTTTTAATCATGAATCATAAAATCTTCCCTTCTTAATTGCAATATATATATATATAAACCTGAAATATATATATTTATATAAATTTAAGTATGTATATATATATATATATGTGTGTGTGTACATATATATATATATATATATATATATATATAGTAATTTATAAAATATATATGGCGATTAAGCTACACTGAATATTCTGCGTTTCATCCAACTATAGGATTCGTCAGGCTTTTACTAACTAGCTCTACCTACGTATTGAGCACTTTTGAAGTAAATACTTAAAGTTTACGCATAAATCTATACTTTCGTATAGTAAATTTATGTGAATAAATGAAATAGTTATATATATATATATATATATATATATATATTTCAAAGGTCAAAATTAATGATTGCAACAAACTGTACTAAAAGAAAACCACCTTCTCTCCTAATAACTACATAATAGCAAATAAAACTGAAAAGATTGCGAGAAATATTTTTATATACTTCATTTCACAAACTCGATCTTCACCTAATTATGATATCAAATTTTAGAATGCGAGGTGATTTAAATAGGTTTCCAGACTTTTCTCGCATGGGCACTTTTATTGATAGTACACTCATCAAATTTTAGTCCCCTTCGAAATAATTTCCTCTGGCTGCAATCCACTTCTTTAACCGTGCCAAAAAATTCTGGAAGGCTCACATGGAATTTCACTTGTGTGAAAGTGACAATGACCCTCGTCTTTTTCATCTCCTTAATTATCACATAGCGACAGTCAGTTATGTTTTCTTTGGGTATAGGTAATAACTAGGGTTGCGACAACAGAATATCCTTTTTACTCTTTTCTAACTATATATATAACACAGTTCGACACAATCGACAGAGAACCACACCCGTCTGTATAAAAACAACGGATATATATTCAAGAGTCAAAACAATGAAAAGAATATGCTGTTGTCACAGCCCTAGTAATAATCAATAGCTACATGAAACAATGTGTGACGTATAGATTGACTACGGATCGTCTTTATGCCCATCTTGGTCAAATAGTCTATGACAAGGATTGATGTGTGGATTGGTGCATTTGCGCAAATTCCCTGCATCTGCAATTCCTCGCGAATAATTGCGTGTATTGTTTACATCAAACTATGCATTTATTGTCTCTATAGACACATGACGGTCCTTATCCATGAAATTCTTTATTTGGCCAATCAAGGCTTGTATTCCGTCTTCCTTACTTCTCTCACAGCTCGCATTATCCCTCAAAGACTCCCCGCCTTCTTTGAATCTCTTCTGCCACTCAAAAACTAATGCTCAATTCATGCAAGATGATCTCAATGCAGGCTGAATCATTCCATACGTGTCTGTGGCATTTTTTCCAAGTTTGAAATAGAATTTTATTGCATACCGTTCTTCTAAAATGTCTTTACGTCCAAAATACATAGTTGATTATCACCAGATGTGCTAATCAAGGGTTAGTAGGGTGCATTCTTATTACTGTTGTAGCTGTTCATTTGAACATGAAATCATAAAAATTAGTCAGTCATCTCATTAAATCTATAGCAATAATAGACTTTCAAGAGGCTGCGACAATTTTAAATCCCTGGACAAAAAGGAATGGAAACTTGTTGACAATACCCCTTATATTTTATATAGTTCCCCAATCTTCTTCAATCTCTGTATAGTTATGACATCAGTTTCTAAAAAATTAAAAGATTTCCCCAACAGGAAACTTTTTCTTTTTCGTTGAATCATTTTTCCCAGACAGCCATCTATAAAATAAAATGTCTCATATTTGCGAGAAAGCCATTTATATATAAACTAAATTTTACAAGCGGAAACGAATCTCAAAAACAAATGCATTAGACATACTCAAAGATATTTATATTATTCATTGGAATTATTGAGATGCATATTATTTAATAATTTTATTTATTGCGGACTATTATCCTTTTTTCTTTTTTGTTCTTGTTTAACGATGTTTCGGCCAACTATTCATCTGTCTTTCGTCAGGTGGTAACCGCGACGGGATAGGAACCCTGAAACCCCTAACTGCATTCTCAGCAACTACTGCCATCTATAGTTGTTGTCGTCTCACTAGGTTTACCATCTGACGAAGTCCAGAGGAATAGTTGGCCGAAACGCCGTGAAGCAACAACTAAAAAAAAGAGGATAATAGTCCGCAATGAATAAAATTAATCGAAGATTATTTTCACCCAAAATGTTGACCGATATATATTTGATATACACTAATGTTTTTACTTACTACTTGTATATATTATGTATTGTTTATGATATGCATACAAGATACACCTAAAGAAGGTTGGAGGTTACATCGACCGAAACGTGAAAATCACACTCATGAGGAGAACAGTAGTTTGATGAGTCTAAATAATACGCACAACCAATCCTCATCTCAAAACTTCAGAAACGTCATGATTGTTCTTCTTTGGTTACTACTTTGGCCAAGATCAAAGTGTAGTATCTGTTCTTTAGATGCTGCACTTCCATTTCTTGTTCTCTTTCGGTGGAGGAGCAGTCCTTCACGACTGATACAATTTTTATTTTTGTACCTTTTCTCCGCGTTAAAAAACGACCCTGGTGTCTAACTCTGTCCCGTGGGGAGGTATTGTAAATAGGTACTACTACTACTACTACTACTACTACTACTACTACTACGACTACGACTTATTATTACTATTATTATTATTATTATTATTATTATTATTATTGGCTCAGAGGAGCTTTCACATAGGTCTTCAGAGATTTTTCCCTGAAAACAGCCTGCGATGTTCCCTGGAAGCTGAGTGACAAGTCTCACCAGGTTTCCAGTACTCTCCCTCTCTTCCGATAACATTTGCAAATGAATTTGCATTATCGCAACAGCGGCTTGCCATTAATTTCTCGTTGGCAGCATCTATTAGTCTTTGCTGGGATTTGAGTGGCAATAAACCTCCCCAAGGTCCCAGTTCTCTTCGCGCTTATTCGGCCGACGTCTTGTCAGTTCATCGATCTTTCCTTCCTCCTTGTCTGTACTTGGTTATCTGATCTCGCTCTTGGGGGGGGCAATGGTGTACTATGAACGTAGGGTTGAATAAGAGAACTTATAGATATGGGGTTTCAGTGTTTTTGGTTCCATGTAGTGTTTCATGTTTTGCCTTTTCAGCAGTTTGTCTGACTCGCACTTGTTGCTCCTGTGTGTTAGTTTCCACATTCAAGCGTTTTTCTTAATATTTAGCTGTTTTCATTATTGTTGTTCGTTGTATTTTTCCAGTTATTCCTTTGATTCCAATTTCTCCCAGTTTTTTTTTCAAAGGTTTTCGGGATTGTTCCTAGTGCTCTTACTATTATAGGTATTATTTTGATTTTCTTTATCTTCCATATCCCTTTTACCTCTCTGTTATTATTATAATTATTATTATTATTATTATTATTTTTATTGTTATTATTATTATTAATAATAATAATAATAGTAGTAGTAGTAGTAGTAGTAGTAGTAGTAGTAGTAGTAGTAGCAGCAGCAGCAGCAACAGCATAAGTAGCAGTTGTTTTATTATTTTTGAACGGTGCAAATACCTTGACAAGTGTATGCAACCAAATATTTGAAAACTCCCTTCTTCCGTTGTCTAAAACAAGTATGACCACGTGAAACCACGCATGGCTGAGGGCTGACCTAGTTATCTCTCGTGCTTTAACTGCACTCTTTGCTATCTCCGCACTCACCCCCTCGTCACCTCGCTTCCTCAAAGATGTGAGGTGAGGAAACAGAAACCTACGACCCACTAGAATAGGCGTAACTAACAAGCGCTGTAAACTGCGTGGTGTTGTTCCGATTTTTTCTTCTTTTTTTTTTGTTGTTTTTGTTTGATATATTATTTTTGTCGCATCTCCAATTCAAACATCATCAAAACAAAAAAAAAAGCCGACGAATAAATTGACTCGTGAATATCGAGTTTATTGTGTCTGTAAAGTAACCGGAAAATGTTCTATACACACACATGTACACACACCCACATACATAATATATATATATATATACATATATATAAATATATATATATACATAATATATATATATTAATATATTATATATATATATATAATATATATATATATATATATATATATATATATATATATATATATATATACGAGCAAACAGTTAATAAAACATGTAAAAAAACACTTTGAAAAAGAGTTAAAAACATATTTAATCTGAAAAGGAAACACTTGATAAGAGATAGTCCTTAATCCGCGGTGTTTCGAAGAAATACTTTCCTTCTCATCAGAGGGTATGAATTAGCAAAATTCAGGATCGGATTTTGCATGCAAAAGTATTTGATGAAACAACAAGTAAATCAAAGATCTTACTTGATAACAAAAATGTGAAGCAGAGAGAATATGGTGAAGAAAAAGGTGATATAGGAGCCTATTCGTGACCACACACACACACACAGACGTTCAGCCTATATATATATATATATATATATATATATATATATATATATATATATATATATATATATATATATAAAAATCTGCACATAAAGTTATGAACTGTACATAGGGCCCGAGTAAAGTCGGGCTGAACTGCTAGTATATATATATATATATATATATATATATATATATATATATATATATATATATATATATGTATATATATATAGATATATATATATACATATATGTATGTATATATATGTATGTACATATATATATATATATGTATATATACGTATATATATGTATATATCTATGCATATATATATATGGGGGGGGTGTATAAAATCCTCCGTATATTCTCTACAATGCAATGTAGACCACAATGTTTTGTTAACTAAGTCAATGGGAGAAGAATGTGAACGTCTTCCTGCTGTATCGTTATTGGTATCCAGTTGAAGCACTCAATCGATTTCATTGACTAATAGACGATTTCATCGATTTTGATGACAATAAAAATATCGGAGTGTGAAACATTCGTTGATTATCATCCATTCACAGGCATATCGGACTCCCCTGCTAATATATATATATATATATATATATATATATATATATATATATATATATATATATATATATATATATATATATATATATATATATATAATGAGAAACGTAAAAAAGTAACACACCAATTTATATTTTTATTAACATTTAATATTTATGGTAAAATTTGTTCTGGATGAATGTATACATTCATTGATAAACATATAAGCTGGTGGGTTACCTTTTGACCCCTCAATCTAGTCGGAATACTATTTCTACTTTAATGCTCATAATATATATTTTATATATATATATATATATATGTGTATATATATATATATGTATATATATATGTGTGTATATATATATATATATATATATATATATAGTCATCCACAAACCGTAGAGTTTCGCTGTATCACAGTTTATCAGTGCGGCCACACAGGCAACTACCTCAAGCCAGGATCGAAACGCGTCCGGCTGAATGACAGTCAAGGCTTCTCACCACTGTGCTATCAGGCTGCTGTTGTGCGGGCAGGGAATAAACGATGTTTTGATATATATATATATATATATATATATATATATATATATATATATATATATATATATATATATATATATATATATATATATATATATATACATGGTAAAGTATTAAAACGTATTATTGTATCACACAATATCATCCAATAGATCGTACAAAATGAATTCTTATAGCTCGGCTACATCTGTGATATGAAAACGACTGCCTGTGTGTCTATTTGCAACACACTTTCTCATTGCTGTTGTAAATCAGTCTTCCTTAGACACCCTCTTTTCATTCGAGACTTCCATAGATTGGAGCGTATTTTGCATAAATTATGCATCAACTGGGCGTATTTGTAACCTGAGTCAAATTGAAAAAAATAATCAAATGCCGATTTTACAGATTTCTCCCCACACATGTGTATTTGTTGCGCACCTATTTTTGCTGATACACCCACGCACCTGTCACCATTTCTTGACAAGTGCTTAAAAATAGCGATGCCTTTGTTCTCCGTTTACCAATAAATAATAAAGCATGTTTATTTTTATCTGTTTATACGAGAGTCGTTCCAAAACTAAAACCTCATTGTTTTCTTCACACACAAAACAGATGCGAAGATGGGAATGGTACCATTAAACGAGCGACCATTCTTGCTCCAGCTTCTATGGTTTTCATTGCCAATGCACTTTTGCCAGCGATGAACAATGGTTGTGAATGGGCGTCCGGGGCAAGCTTTGTAATTCAAGGATCTTTCTACAAGTACACTTTCGTATTTTTACTAAAAATATTTTTAAAAATTCGAAGACGTGAGTGGTACCATTAAAATGACCAACATTTTCTGCTCCAGGATTTATTTTTCCACTGTTCTCAATATATCTTTGGTCCCCCAACAAAAGAAGGATAGACCTGTAAATTCACGCTTATCCGTTCGTCCGTTCGTCAGTTCGTCCGTTCGTCTCTCCGCGCTTTTCTCAATAGCTACGCTTGGAATCTTTTAAAATTTTGCACAAACATTAAATATGATATGAGTAAAAATGTAACAGAACTGATTTTCTGGGCAAACCCTAGTTGCCCCCGACCCTAGGGGTGTCTTTCACATTAAAATGGCAAAAATTGAGACATTTGTGCTTATAAAAATAATTGATTTCTTTGATTTTTAGAAAACTTCATGAAAAGTTGTAACTAACTGATTTCTATATAATTTTGTTTGTCTATGCTTCGTGATAACTCTTGGATGCGTCTCAAGGGCTCATTTCGGGCTAATAAAGACACTCCATTTTGGGGACCATTTTACCATATTTATACAATGTTTTTGTGTATGTCTATTTAGCAGTTTTGCATGGTGCTGAACCCAAATTTAAATATGTTAAGGCCTTGGGTACTTTTGGGGCTAAATGGGAGGGACGAATGATGGACTTAGTCATTTCTTTTGTTGTATGGTGCAGAATTCAAATTATATATGTTAAGGCCTTATAGAATCTAAGTATATCTATATAATTGTACTCGTTGCTACCGAATGGGTTATGGGTAAGTTTAGTTTCTTCAAAACATTTAAAAAAATATAAACAGATGCACTTTTAAAATATTCTAATATAAATTGTCTAAAATTCTATGTTAATGAAGTAATATCTAAATATCTAAAGATTTCCGATTGGTAAAAAAAATATCACGTGATTACGCCACAAATAGGAATTATTATTTGAAAATAGCGTTTAGCTAGTTGTCCTGGGTGTCGCCGAGATAAAACCATTCTAATTGAAAAGATCACAGAATTCTATGATGCAAGCCATACAGTTTCTGATATTATGCAGAATTAAATGCATTAATAACATGAATATTCAACGTTGATCGCATGCATCGATTCCTGTGTAGCCATTCGGTCGAAGCGCGATTGCAATGACAAAGACAAAATGGCGACGATCTGAATCCGTTTATCTGATAAAAACAAGCGATTCGTTCATTGAGAAATAATAACTACGCATATTTTATCGTGTAGCTGTGTCCAACTAATGCCGCAGAAACACGTGTTAAACAAACGAAATTTAACATAATACACACACACATATATATATATATATATATATATATATATATATATATATATATATATACTAGCAGTTCAGCCCGACTTTGCTCGGGCTCTATGTACTGTTCATAACTTTATGGATATATATATATATATATATATATATATATATATATATATATATATATATATATATATATATATATATAAAAAGTTTGACTCATGTCCGGGTAACCTACATCTAAAATTTCAAGTGACTAAACGAAAATTGGCGGAGGAGTTGGGTAGAGTCTGCAAAGGTCAACTCTTTCAACTTTAACCCTTTCGCAGCCAAATTCTCGCCCAAAAACTGATTAAAAAGCTTGCTGCATGTCTGCATAGCCTTTATGTAAAAATTAAAAAAATTAAAAATTGGCTAAAAATAGTTTTCGCAAAAGGTCAGATCTTTTAAACTCTGACCCGTGGCAGCGAAATTCTCGGCAAGAAAACGACTAAAAATCTTTTCCATATGTCTGAATACAATTTATGCAAAATTTCAAATGTTTAGACCAAAAATCAGCTGAGTAATTTGCTAGAGACCGAATATATATATATATATATATATATATATATATATATATATATATATATATATGACTATTGTGCTAAGTGTATTTTATTTCCTCTGAGGAGCCATTATTGAAAATCCATGAATTTTTTTTTTTTTAACGAGTTTCAGTTGGGTTAGGGGAAGCCGAACAGGAGGTTATGCAGAATATCACACATGCATCACAAGTAGACCATCAGCTGACCCTCCATCAACTAGGACTGTGGCCTCAGGAAAGCCCACCGGGAATGAGTGCAGGGTCCCTTTCCATGCGCGCCATGGCACTGCAAACATCCCGATATTATTCAACTGAACGCATATACCATTCACTGGACAAAGCGGGAGAGGGCAGAGCGGTAGCTTTTGATATATCTAAGGCTTTTGACAGGGTATGGCATGAGGGTCTCCTCAGGAAGATTAGATCTTACGGTATCACTGGTAGAATACTTAACGTAATTAAATCCTTCTTAGATAAGAGAAAAATCCAGGTTGTCCTCGACGGTCGTACATCTAAACAATATGATATAAATACGGGAGTGCCCCAAGGATCTATCCTGGGACCTCTGCTATTCCTGATATTCATAAATGACCTCCCCGACAAGATTGCCTCTGAGATGGGGATATATGCTGATGACACCACACTCTATAGCAGGCACGACAGGAAACAAACGAACATATATCTAAAGTAATGGCAGAAACACTAGAGGATGACCTCCAATCAGTAGTGGAATAGGGCCAAAATCGATGGTAACGTTCAATGCCACCAAGACAAAACTGGTTTCATTCAATAATTACAAAAAAGCTTCTCTACCACCTATAGCAATGGCCAACGACTCTTTATCTGAGAGTACGTCTCTCAAGCTCCTTGGCCTAACGTTCACTGGAAACATGAGTTGGAACAGTTACATCGAGGGCATTGCCAGGGCCGCTGCAAGGAAGGTGGGCTCTCTCTACCGTGCTAGAAAACTTTTAACACCCGAAAGTATCCTGTACCTCTATAAGGCCACTATTCGCTCATGTATGGAGTATTGCTGTCATATTTGGGCCGGTGCATCGGCTACTAGTCTCTCGCTCCTTGACAGGGTTCAAAAGAGAGTCGCAAATCTGATAGGCCCTAAACTGGCATCAAAACTTCAGCCTCTGTCCCATCGTCGAAACGTTGCATCCCTCTGCCTGTTCTACAAGTATTATAATGGTGAATGCTCTGAAGAACTGCAAGCACTTGTGCCCCCACGACGTGAACACCCTCGACAGACTTGACAAGCTGCAAAATCCCACCCCCACACTCTAGAGATCCCTAGATGTAAAAGATCCTTCTACTCCAGTAGTTTCTTCCCCAGAACTGCTAGACTTTGGAATTCCATTCCGGGTCACTGCTTCCCCAACTGTACTGACATGCATAAGTTCAAGTGCAACGTGAACCAACATCTCGCTGCCCTAATCCCTACATAGTACCCCAGTAGATGTTTCCCCTGATAGTAGCCCCCTACACCAAAGTGGCAATGTGCCTTGTTTGGGGTGAAAATGTAATAAAAAAAAAAAAAAAGAATTAAGGAAATAAATATAATTCTACTCCATATATTCCTTGTTTCAAACAATAACTTCTTCATTTGAATATATTTTTATATTGACTGAGATTGTCGGACTGACTTCCTCATCTTGGTTGTTAGAGTCACAACGTTTCGGCCGTTTTGCCCTCCGGCCTTCATCAGGTGTTTTTTTTTATATAAAACACCTGATGAAGGCCGGAGGGCAAAACGGCCAAAACGTTGAGACTCTAACAACCAAGATGACGAAGTCAGTCCAACGATCTCAATCAATGAAAACACCTCATCTCAAAAACACAGACAATTTATATTTTTATATATTTAAATCTACAGAATTTAATTTTAATCATTACTTTATATATATATATATATATATATATATATATATATATATATAGATAGATAGATAGATAACATATATATAAAGACAGAGGGGGGGGGAGTGAGAGAGTGAGTCACGGGAAACGGATGTTTTTAAGACAAACAGAACTCTGAGAATATCTCAACAAAATTTGTATAATTTTTCAGGACTAATTTTCGCAACTCTCTATCCGTTATTCAAGAAGAACAAGTAGCGTTCTAAAATATCCGTTTCCCCTGACTCGCCCTGTATATATATATATATATATATATATATATATATATATATATATATATATATATATATATATATAATTTAAAGGAGATTAGAACAATAGTCTAAAGAGCAGAGTGTATTTTAATGTAATAGTAAAATTACTAGTTTGATTTAAATACAGGGAAAGAAAAAGTGCTCGTTGTAATTTAGATATATAATAAGCTCGATAGGTAAATATCTTAGAGCTTATTTAATATTTACTAATGTGATTGATAATTTAAAAATCAAATTATAATTTAATTAAAAATCCGTTTCATAAGAAGGAACAACAACAAAATCAATAATTTGTACGATCGTTTCGGAAAACAGTGTTTTTATTGTGGTAGACATCAAGTTACGGACAATAATTTTTAACAAACAAATTTAATAAATATAAACCACGTTAAATCATTAAAAATTACTTATTAATAAAAATAGATTATAATATTTTTTATTATTCTGTAATAAATTAAGTTAGACTAATTATATCCCTTGCATTCTTTAATTTAAAAAAATATGACTAATTATCCCCCTTGCATTATTTAATTATACAAATAACATTATCCTCCCCTTTCTTTCGAATTTTAAATCTTGGCGTTCTTTAATCAAAAGTATGCTAACGGATATAAAATATTCCACAAGTGTTCCTTCCGAAAATTTATCATTTCATAAGCTGAAAAGCTATAACAAGACTCTATATGAGTACTTTGACCAGAGTTCCTGATTTCAAAAGGCGAAAAATTAAAAGGTAACTATTTGTATGTATATTTTTATGTATATATATGTAAATGTATGTATATGTATATGTGTGTGTATTTATATATATATATATGTATTTATGTATATGTGTATATGTGTATATATGTATGTGTGTATACATATATGCATACATATATGTGTCTATGAGTTTTATCGAAAAATACTATTATAATATTGTACTTAAACCAAATTTTTATTTATAATTTTACTCTATTTTATTTCTATCTCTAACCCATATTAATTTTCTTATCAAGTTAAATCCATACCTTTATTTTAATTTTTTCCAGATGCATCTGCCTTACTTTAATGCTAGGTTTCTTTATGGTGTCTTTTACATTTAATAAAAACCCTTTCCAATATTTGCTTATGAGGAAACTTTGTTTGTTAAAAACACTATATGTATAAATTATTGTCCGTAACTTGATGTCTACCACAATAAAAACACTGTTTTCCGAAACGATCGTGCAAATTATTGATTTTGTTGTTGTTCCTTCTTATGAAACGGATTTTCAATTTAATTATAATTTAGTTTTTAAATTATCAATCACATTACTAAATATATATATATATATATATATATATATATATATATATATATATATATATATATATATAATAGGTAGGCCATGTCTCCACGACCAGTGCGTAGTCTTCGCGTGACCAGAGTTTGATGGATGCCGAGTAAGAGTTAGATTGTCAGTTCGATGGTCACTCGTGAGTACGAAATCAAGCCATGTTATTTTTCGTGAATCGTTGTCTGCCTTTAAAAATAATATATTACAAGAATACGTATTTGAAACAATGCTTCGAAATACACGGTATTGAGAAATGTTCTTTATAATTGAGGTTCCGATTTTTTTATACATTGTAGTTAAACAGATTTCTGCCTTCTGCCTAACTCATTCAATCGTAAGAAGTAGAAAAACATTCGATTTTGAGTGTTGTTAGTGAAGATCGGGACTACTAATGAAGTGCGAGGATTAGAGTAGGAGAAAGGGTGAAAGTGAGAGAAAAAATAGGAGCGCACTGTTCCAAGAATACGAGCCCATATTAAAACCTATATGGTCACACGGCGTTGACGGTCTTATAATACGCTTAAATATGTTATTTTAATTCATGCAGATTTCGTATTGTTATTGTAGAATCAATTCTGTATCGATTATTATATATTAAATAGTACCCAATATATAGGGTGATTTGAAAAGTTTTTTTTTAATGTGACTTGATTGCCAGCAGCTAAAATCGAAACCTACACATACAGCACCCCAGTCTTAGTTATTACTGTTTGAGCTCTTGTCATATAAATATGAAATAATGAAGAATGAACCAGCTTTAACGTATATATATATATATATATATATATATATATATATATATATTTGCGCATGCGCACAAATAATATGTTTCGCCAATGTGCGTGTGCCAATTTCTATTTCTTTTGCAATTTGGACTGCTTAGCTGTTATTTTCACCATAAAACAACTGTCCACAAAAAGGTTCTTGCGTCATGAATGAGATACACCTTGAAACAAATGGAGACTGACGAACATACAAACTTACTGAGTTTGATAAATTAGATTTAAGCGGCCCTTTGTAGAACATGAAATATCATCTCATCATTCTGTATTTATGAAAGCGACATAAACATTAAGATGTTATTATGAAATTGCAATGCCATCGGAAAATCACCGATATTTCAATTGTCAATTCAATTTTTCTTCGATCCTCTTTTAATGAAGTAAGTACAAGTACTTTCAGATAATATATAATTCAAACATTTGTAGATTGCTCCCTACTTAATATGCTTGCAAAATATGCAAATTAATTCAGGCCTATTTGGGCAATTGGTGGCAGCCATCTTGAAAATATAATAAATTTATACAATCTCATTGCTCTCAACCTGGTATATTCAAACACTACCGTGTTTGTATAATATGGTTAACTGGCAGGTTTAGTCATTTAGAACTGCTTTAAAGCTTCAGCGCTCACTCATTTTTCGACTAAATTTCAAACAATTATTAAAGTTTCTAGATCACCTTCTTAGCTATATTGTGAAAAAAAAAATTAATTTTCGTTCAGTAAAACAAAAGTTATGATGAATTTTCTGGTGTTACAAATCGTTAAAATATGTAAAGCAGTGAGCTGCGCTTTTTACGATTGATTTCCATAGCAACGTCTTCACTCAGCGACTACTGTCGCAAAAAGAGAAGTAACTCATGAAACAGACAGAACGAAAATATGAAAGGGAGATAATTGGGGGTATTTTATTGAAAGCAGACAGGTGTCGTATATTGTTATCACATATGTGTTTAGCGAGCAAAAAATGACTGAAATTAAACAAAGAACAAGTGAATTTATTGGAAAACTCGAAAAATTATGGATTGCAAAAGAAAAAATGCGAGCATAAAAAGTATTATGGGAAAAGAAAAAGATAAGATATTCTAGTAAAAAATATAATAAATTTTTAATTTAAAACATTCCGCATTAAGAATTTTTTAAATTCAATTTATAACATTATATAATCAATTGTTAATGCTGAAAAATTTTAATTTATAAATTTATTATATTTTTACTACAATATCTTGTGCTTTTCTTTTACCGTTTTAACAACTAGTCCTTTACTTATATATTATTCCTTAATTGGAATTCATTTTTGAGATGAGCATTATATATATTAATTTATTTTTTATTTCGGACTACTAGTCTCATCTTTATTAGTTGTTGTTTTTCATCTTTTATTGGATTGTTTATTCACAACGTTTCGGCCAACTAATTCCTCTGGCCTTCGTCAGGTGGTAACCGCGACGGATAGGAACTTCGAATCTCCTAACTGCATTCTCAGTAAAATTCCAATAAAAAATGAAAAACAACACCTAATAAAGATGAGACCAGTAGTCCGAAATAAAAATAAATTAATATAGTCCTTTACTTTTTCATATTTAAGCTTAACCATATTACTTTTCATGCCGGCATTTTCTATTGTAACTTTCTGTAGCATATTCATGCCCCCACTCTTTTATTGGTTTTCTATCGAGCTTTTCTTGCTATTTTCTTTCGTTGATAAGTAAGAGTATTACTAGGTATTCGGAATGACATAACATAATATAAACAATATATTTAAACAATTAAAATAAATAAAAGAGTAATATTTATTAAAATCTGTATTTCAGAAGATCAGAGCAACATCGGTAGGGTCAACTTTTAGAATTGCATTTAAAACGTTAATTCAAGCCATAAATATTTTTATAAAATCAACAGTAGGTTCCCTGCAGTGCAATGAAGACTACAATGTTTTGTGAACTAACTGCGGGAAGATTTAAAATGGGCGATTTTAGCGATTTTGATGATACTAAAATATGGGAGGGTGAAACATTCATGACCCCCTTTAATTTCCGGACAATGGTGGGTCTCGCCACTAGTATAATGATCTTTGGTTGATAAAAATGTTCTTGTAGTGTTTAACTTTTAAATTCAGATAAACATTTCTCGGTTCAACCTAAATTTATTGATTGAAATAAGCACCCTCAGAATCAACATACTTTTCCCAAAAAAAAAAAAAAAAAAAAAAACAAGGGTATTCATGTCAGTAAAGTAAAAATCTTGCGTTCTAGTGGGGATGAAGTCGATGAAGTCGTTTTTGATATCGCTTAAGGTTTTTAAGGGATTTTTACGCAGGAAGTTGTCGAGATGCTTTAAAAAGTGATAGTTGATAGGTAAAGCTTCTGAAGAGTATGGCGTATGATGGAGAGTTTCGTAGCCCATTTCGTTCAACTTTTGCAAGGTCGGTTTAGCAACGTGTGGTCGGACATTGTCGTAAAGAAGAATTGGGCTTTTTATGTTTATTAATGCCGGTTGTTGTCGAAGATCATGATGCATTTCATACATTTGTTGACAGTACTTCACCGCCGAAATGGTTTCGTCTGCATTCAAAAAACTGTAATGTATGAAACTGGTCGCAGACAACCAAATATTCAGCATGACTTTCTTTTGGTGCAACTCTGGCTTCCAGAAGTGTTGGGGAGCTTCGTTGGTTCTAAACACTGAGCTGAGCGTCGCCGGTCCTCGTAAAGAATCCAATTTTCATCATAAGTCACAACCTATCATTTTTATTAATTACCTATTAGGTGCTTTTCCAGTTTTCTTATGCGATAATCATCTTCAGTTAACTATTAACTATATTCATGCAGATATTCTACATGATTTATACTTGCGAAATATTGCATAAAACGTTATAGTAAAGGCAAACATCTTTCTAGATTATTTTCGTATGGGAACTTTTATTGATAGAACACACGTGAAACAGTAATTTCTTTCGACAGAGTACAAAATAGACTTCGTTGCTTAGTGGGGGATGCCCTTTTCTCTACCCTGCAACCTCTCTCCCACAGAAGAGACGTTGCGAGCCTGTCGTTGTTTTATCGCCAATCTTTCACGAAAAACACCCGTCTAGCTGAATCCACTGTGAAAAATTTCCCCCACTCTATATCTGTGCCTAAATCAAAACGCAGATTCCATGAACAAAGCTTCTTTCTTAGAACTGCACGCTTGTGGAACTCTGTTCCGTCTGCTTTCTTCCCTCCGGACTACAACTTGGATGTCTTCAAGTCCAATGTTAACAAATTCCTAATGAACCGCCCCCTTAAGTAAACATATCAGCAAATCTCCTCTCACTAACGTAATGTACTTGCAATAACCCTTATCCCTGAGTGGCTTCCGGGCCTTGATAAGTGGTGATCACTGTGTAAAAAAAAGTAATCTCCTCCGGTTGCAATTCCCTTGTAGGGTTCCAACAACTTCTAGAAAGTCTCATGGAAGCCCTCTTGTGTGATCGTATCAATGACCCTCTTCTACTCTAATAGTTTCTGCCCTAGAACTGCTAGACCTTGGAATTCCCTTCCAGCTTCCTGCTTACCTAGCTGTACTGACATGTATAAGTTCAATTGTAATGTAAACAGGCATTTTTGCTGCTCAACTCTCTATATAGTATTCTTGCAAAGTATGTGCCACATAGTAGCCCCCTGTGCCTTGTTTGGTGTGAAACTGCAAAAGACTGTCATGGCATGTACAGTTAAAGCTAACTAGTGTGAAATGGCTGACCATTTGGGAATTCTTAGTGCGCTGTATGTGCTTCGCTTATCTATACATTATTTTCAGTCATCGTAGATTTATCTTTGTTTCTGAACTTAGGCAGTGTCGAGCCAGTATTTGTGTGGCACTTAGCCTTACAGGAGGTATCAATTGTATCTTAAGACTGAATGGAGTCTATGCATGAAAGGAATATGTGAGCCTATGAATGGATAAGACATTGTGTGAATGCAGTCTTTGTCAGTATGTGACAATGTGTGAACTTTTTCTGCGTATGCGTACATTTTTCATTTGTTTGCACAGTATCGCGTGAGTTTAGGCAGCATTATGTATATAACGCCTTAATCAGCATGTGAATATATTAATATTAGTTACTTATTCATTCATTCATTTAATTAGCAAAGAATAAACGCACAAGCGATTGCCATTTACAAGGTGAAGACTCAGTGAGAATTTAGAGAACTATTTACAAAGAGAAATTATACAGAGGCGAAACCGTGGAATCCGACCAGGGTCTGTCCAAGGCCGCCTTGAAGCCTGATAGTGGGGGCTGGTTTACGACCTCATGGGTAGTTAGTTGCACTGAGATTTTGCTCGAACCAAGAACGCTGCTAGAAAGCTTCTAGAACCGTTGACAGTAGACCTTTTTCACGTGCCCATGGAGCCCGTGATCCTGGGGAAGGGATAAAAAACAGGTCCCGGTCCAGGCTGCAACATACATGAAAAATGTTGCAGGCGAGGATGAAGTCGCCTAGCGGCTTTCTACGCTTAAGGAGGAAAAGATTAAGAGACGTTAAACGTTGCTCATCAGATAGATCTATGAGGCCAGTAATCATTCTCGTCGCCAGGTGCTGAACCCGTTCGAGACGCTGGACGTCTTTCACGTAATAGGAGGAGGTGGCCTGAATTCTGTATTCGAGTGCACGGGGAAGGTATTGAGGGGAAGGAAGATGGATGGAGTGAAACAGTTACAGGAGAGGCGCATGAGGAATAGGGAACTCCTGGTTTTGTTAGCAGAGGTGGTGAAGTGTTCAGAGGGAGAATATGTGGAATGCACAATAACTCCAAAAACCTTGGCCTGACTGACGGACTCTAGCAGTCAGTCATCTAGATGAAAGTCGAGGAGGGATGGGGAGTTGGGAGATGCCGGCCCACTGCCATGTGGTTTCACTTGGCGCGGTTTATACTGCGTCGATTTTTGTACGTGCGTGTGTGTAAGTGAAGTTTTTACTTCTGTGTCCGGGTTAAGAGCATTCATTTTTCTTCGGTAGATCTCTAATGGTAAATGGATCAGTAGGGCAATGCCTTGCCGCATTATTATTAATTGTTTCTAGTGCTGCTGGGGTCGATATCGTTTTGTTTTTTTTTGTTATCAAATTTCTTATCTTTATTATAATCTCATTTCACACAGGCTCACAAACTCTATCTTTCCGAATTAGCTACAATTATTTTCATTTTTGGAAAATAATGAACTAGCACATTTATCTTTGTTTAAAAGGAGTTACTCCTTATAAAGTCCTAAAAGCCACTCGAGGATAAGAGTTAATTAGTATGTGAGAGTACAGGGAAAAACAGGCAATGGTGCAGAATTCTATTGTTATCATTATTATTAATAATGTTGTTATTATTATTATTATTGTTATTATTATACTAATTCTTCTTCTTTTTATTATTATTATTATTATTATTATTATTATTATTATTATAAATCTTTAAAACAACCACGTAATATTCAATCGGGAAGCAGCTCCGCGGCATTGTGTTCCACGGACGAGTAGTTCTAGGAAATAAAGTTTTCCTACAGAGGTCTCGTTTTCTTTTAGATCGAGAGGGTGAGACGGAGAGAAAGATGGAAAGACACATAGAGAGAGACAGAGAGAGAGAGAGAGAGAGAGAAATACAAAGGGAAATTATTGACAGCTGTTGTAGATCGACGAGTTTTATTGTAAATGTTTTAAATGATACGCCACAGATTGAAGCTCAGTCGAGCATCTGCTATAAAAATGAAGTTAGAGCAGAGGAAGATAATGACCGATTCATCTGAGAAATGGCGGTAGTAAAGAAAACCCAATCATATAAACAAAATAATTATAGGAATGGGTTATATATTGCGGGTATAATTAAATGCATCTGACCAGAAATTAAGCAATTATTTGTCGTTTTGTTGAAAGGAAAATTATAAGAGCTTGTGAGGCTCGGTTGCAAATATTTTTCTTCTTGGCGGTTGGCAGGGGAGTGCGCTGGTGTCTTTAATCATGGCTGTCAGGAAATTCACTAACCGAGTCAGTGTATATGTGTACTGTTATAGAAGACGTTTTCATGTCTTATTCCTCTTTGGTCGCCCCCATCGAAGCTCCAAACACATAAAAGAAATGCGTTGAACTGATCTTTTTTTTTTAGAGACACTTTTATTTCCTATCCGGGCTTTTTATTTTACATAAATTTTCACAGAGCTGTTATCGGCTAGCGGAAATTTTCTCTCTCGTGTGCTCTCTGCTCCTGCTGTTCGTTGTCACGTCTTTCCCACTCTGTGTTACTGCCGCTGCTATCTCTGCATGACGTCACCAGTCCTGCTACACCCTACTGCTCTTCTCTTAATTTCACTGCAGCTACTGCTGTCTGCGTGATGTTGCCACACATTATGGTACACATTAATAAAAAATGTTCTGGGAGATACTCTCTGCTAAATAGCTGGATTAATCGCCACGTATTGTCAAAAGACATATAACGATGGTGATGACTGGTATTTCTTTAATGGCGACTGATTCATGCGGATACATTCGAATTACAATCATCAAAATGTGTAATTTTAACATAGCGCAGATACGCATGATTGCGAAATGACCTAACCGGTAGAGAGAAGAATACTATAAAAATGGAAAAAGAGTGCGATCGCCGAAGAGACGTGGATAACGTTCGCGATCTCGTGAATGACGCTCTCCAAAAGACAGCACCACCGTAGTAGAAAGAGAATGAGGGAATTAATATCGTTGTACATAACAAAAAGCGAGTTAATATATTTTTATTTCGGACTATTAGTCTCATCTTTATTAGTTGTTGTTATTTTTTTTTATCTTTTTATTGGTTCACAACGTTTCGACCAACTTCCTCTGGCCTTCGGGGCCCGTGGCGCAGTTGATAGAGACGTTGAATCTCTACGGTTCCAGATGCGCATTGTCTGAAGATAGCGGTTTCAATCCCACCCAAAGCGTGTCAGAGGTTAATTGGCCAAAATGTGGTGAGACGACAACAACTACGGATGGCAGTGATGGCTGAGAATGCAGTTAGGAGATTCGAAGTTCCTATCCGTCGCGGTTACCACCTGACGAAGGCCAGAGGAAGTTGGTCGAAACGTTGTGAACCAATAAAAAGATTTAAAAAAAAACAACTAATAAAGATGAGACTAATAGTCCGAAATAAAAATGAATTCCAATTAAGGAATAATATATATAAAAAGCGAGTTATTTCGTATTTTTTGTCTTTGTCTCCTTTGCGACTGAAACTGCACCCAACGTGCGTTGATTTCTGGACAACATTACAAATATGCTACTTGATGTTTACGTGTTCACAAATCAGCAATTGGTAAACTCAAATGTGTAAGCAAAATTGCATTATTCCATATACATAATTTAACTATCTACTAAAAGCCTGGAGGTCGGATTCAAAGAGCAATTCATGAAGATAAAAACATCTTGAGAAACTTTTTTTCCCGTAGGACATATTTTTGAGGCGATATCTTTGTGCTGGCGCCATAGCCACGCAATCTATTCGCATCGCCGATGGATATCGCTTCAAATAAATCATCCGCAGGACACAATTGAAATACACGCGCGTAAAAGTATGCCATTGCCATCTTCATCACGAAGATATTGTCATACGTTTATCGATTCCAAGTAGAAATTCTGAAGGAAAACAAGTAACAAAGCAACCGTGAATTCTCATGAAGAAATTCATCCATTCTGTGCGTTTCCCGCTGAAGTTCAGCACGGTAGACAGAGACAAATAATATTCCAAACTTACGCATGACTAACCGACAAAAAATATATGCTAAACTTAAGCATGAGAGTTGAACGAAAATTATTATGCAGAGCTTCATAATAACAGAACATCTTCGAATTATATTCAAAACTTAAGCATAAAAAAGTCGAAAATTATATTCAAAACTTAAGCATAGCAAGCTGGTGAACATTATATGCAAAACTTAAGCATAAAATACCAATAACAATGGTATACTAAACGTAAGCATAAATTAACGGTGACTGATATTCTAAAATTAAGCCTGACAGACTTTAAATACTAATACAGAAAGATTAATTTGCAGAATGGCGACACTGCTACATCATTTTTCAGCCTGAAAGTATTGATAAATCTATTTTCAAGTTAGCATGACAACCCCATAAAACATTATTAAAAATTCACGCTTAAATGGCCGAGGAAAATAAAAGATGCTGCATTTAAGCGAATAAAATTGGCGATACCAATACATCAAATTGAAATCTGTGAGATTGACGATGACGCAAATTTTAGCGCTCCGTTCTCCTAAAATTGATGTTACAAACCCTAACTCTGGGTGACCACCTGATGCCATATAGTTTGAATTATCCCCTTTTCATGGAAACTTTGAATTAAAGAAGGCAATACTTTATTTGTACAGAGGGATGAAGAAGCACTAGAAAATGCCATCTTAACTAAACTAGAAACTTACCTTTCTGGTGTTGGATGTAGATGAGCAAATCCGTTCTTTTTCTTTTCGCCATTTTTTATTTTGTTATTAAAACCCGAAAAGTTTAACAATCGAAAGTTTTGTTCAATATATACTCAGTTATTGATTTAATATGAATCACATGACTGTGTTCTTAGCATAGGTTTCCCTGATATCTTTCTACTCAACATTCTTTCTAAAAATAACCTCGTCTAAGTACAGCAGGAAGCACATGAACATTTCTAATATCCTAAATTAAAATATTCCTGTAAAATGAACAGGTTGTCAAGTCGGGTGCTAAGCACTTTACTACCGTCACTTCCAAATATATATTGACTAGCAAGGAGATCGTACGGTTCCTGGTATTGAATAATGATCAACGAATGTTTCACACTCCCATATTTTTATTGTCATCGAAATCTGTGCAGTCGCCAATTTTTCAATCAAATCGATTGATGTACTGCTCTAGTTGGGGACTCATTGTGCTGCATTGGGATGAAGCCTCACATGTCTGTCGCAGTGACTTAGTCCACAAAATATTGTAGACTACATTGGACTGTAGAGAACGTAGTACTGACTTTATAAAAGTACTTTTCTATATACCGGCTTGAATTAAAGATTAAACATTAATTTCAAACGAACCCCTGTCATTTTAAACAATACCGTGTTGGTTTTATAAATCTGGGCTTAGTGGTTGTGTGATTATAATTGTTTGAAGTTAAGTTTCGAAGAAATTTTGCTTTAAACAGAAACATCCATTTCGAACGCAGCCCTGTCATATCAAAGAACCTATTTCTTATTTTATATGCTGGGCCTTCGACATGTGTGGTAAAAAAGCTTCTCAAATGCACGTGTACTGTTAGGCTGTGTAAAGTGTTGACTTTGGTCAAAATCGTCGGTTTCTTCTTGAAACTAGAAAAAGTTGACGTAAATCAAAAAAAAAGTAATCCCAACTCTGCTTGGTGACATGCTATTTCCTTCAACTTGGCAGAAGCGGAGAGTCAGGGTTAGGGTACGGGTTAGCGGAGAGTTGATTTGTTCTCGTAAAATGAAGTTTGAAACAAAGTTAAAATCAATAGATTCTTTGAACATTTTGTTTAGCAGAAAAACAAAACAATGCAGATAAAAGCAAGTTGGACGAGGTGTACATTTCCATGTTATTCAATGCGATTTTATGAAATATTATCTGAAGAATTATGTTGTAGGAATTGTTAAAAAATCAACATTTTGATATTTTTATTGCTTCAGAAGCGACAAGCAGGAGCCATGAAGATGTCCGGGAATGACTGTCACACAAGAAAGTTGCTAGCAACCGGGAATTGCAACAGGGAATAAAAACGCTAGTAGTGGTGCATTTCAAATGCAAATAATATTAATAACACTGATAATATTGTAAATAATAATAACAATAACCATAATAATAATATTAATATTATTAAAACCAATAATAATAACAACAAAAACAATAATAAAATAATAACAATAAAAACAATAATAATAAAAATAACAACAATGATAATAATAACAATAACAATAATAATAACTACAATAGTAATACTAATAATAATAAACATAATAAATAATAATAATAATAAAATAACAGTAATAAATAACATTAATAATAATAAAATAATGATAAATAATAATAATAAAAATATTAATAATAAATAATGATATAATAATAATTTTAAAATATTGATAAATTATAATATAATAATAAATAAAATAATAATAACAATAATAATAATAAAAATAATAATAAATAATAATAATAAACAATAATAATATATATAAATAATAATAATTATAATATTAATTATAATAAATAATAATAAATTATAATATAAATAATAAATAACAATAATAAAAAAAACAATAATAATAAATAATAATAATTATAATAATAAAAATAATAATAACAATATTAATGATAATAAATAATAATAATAAATTATAATATAAATAATAAATAACAATAGAAATAATAAATAATTATAATAACGAAAATAATAATAATAATAAATAATAATAATAATAATAATAATAGATAATTATAATTATAATAAGATTAAGGATAATATTAATAATAATAATAAAATAATAATAATAAGTACAACAATAATATAAATATAAACATCAACAGTAATAATAATAAAACAATAATGATAATGATGAGGAGACAATATTAAAAAAAACATTCATTATTGTTAATATTATTTTTCAATATTAATAAAATGAATATCGTTCCGGAAACGATCGTACACTCAATTTAATTTTGTTTTGTTTCTCCTTTTGATTCTGATTCATAATTTGTATTATTAACCTTTATCCTCATTATAAATATAGATCTAGGAAATATATATATATATATATACATACATATATATATACATACATATGTATATACATATATACATATATATATATATATATATATATATATATACGTATTGAGCTTATTATATATCTACAGTATAACTGTATAATCTACTATGGCAATGTTATTTATATATATATATATATATATATATATATATATATATATATATATATATATATATAAAACTACGTGATTTCCTTGGATTTTACTTGTGCAAATGGAAATTCAATTAACTTTCTTGGAGTTATATCTTTGGATTATACCGTTATTAGATTATTTACATTTCACGTATAAGCACCTTTTTGTTCACCATATTCCCTCTGCTCCAATTTTGTTATACAGTAAGACCTTTGACTTACTTGCTGTTTTATCAAATGCTTTTGTATGCAAAATCCGATCCCGCATTTAGCTAAATCCTTCCCTCTGATGAAAAGGAAAGTATTTCTTCGAAACTCCGCGGATTAAGGACTATCCACTTATCTAGTGTTTCCTTTTCAGATTAAATATGTTTTAACTCGTTTTCAAAGTGTTTTAACATGTTTTATTAAGTGTTTGCTCATATATATATGCATATATATATATATATATATATATATATATAGCTTCATGATATTCAAACAGTTAATAGAATATGTAAAAACACTTTGAAAAGAGTTAAAAACATATTTAATTTTAAAAAGGAAACACTAAATAAGTTGATTGTCTTAATCCGCGGAGAAATACTTTCTTTCTCATCAGAGGAAAGGATTTAGCTAAATGCGCGATCAGATTTTGCTTGCAAAAGTATTTAATGAAACTACAAGTAAGTTATAGATCTTACTTGCTAACAAAAAGTGAAGCAGAGGAAATAGGGTGAATAAAAAAGTGATTTTTAAATTTTTTTTTATATAAAGCTGAATATCTGTTTGTGTGTATTTGTATGTGTGTGTGTGTATGTGTGTGTGGTCACGAATAGGCTGATTCATTAAAATTGTGGGGTCTGCGTTCGCACCTGGTCCACAAATATGGAAATAAAACATTTAAAAATAAAAAAAATGTTCACAATTGTTTTTGGTATAGATGTACATAATAATACTTTGATAAGTATGTTTTAACTTAAATAGGGATGGTATAATAAAATGGTGCGGTCTGCGTTCGCGCCTGGGCTCCATAGAATGGAAATAGGCACAAACTTTAATAAAGACTTTTTATATTTATCTGCGTAAGTATACTTTGATAATTATGTTTCAGTTTGAAGAAGTGTGGTATAATACAATTAATGGGTGGTCGTTCACGCCTAACCTCCATAGAATGGAAATATATCACAAAGTTTAACAAGGTTTTTTAACATAGATCCACAGAATATTGTGATAAGTGTTTCAGTGTGAACAGATATGGTATAATAAATTATGGTGTTTATCTATTTTATTTTTACTTTCATCATATTTTGCTTTGGTTTTGATACCAGTAAATTCGAGGCTATCTATTTACAACCCTTCCTTTTCATAACCTATCATACTTTCATAAATCAGAGTCCATTTTCTGTAGGCTGTTCTTGAACCCAGCCAACGACGGATACTTTTGCTAGTATATATATATATATATATATATATATATATATATATATATATATATATATATATATATATATATATATAAACAGAGAGGCCCGACGTTGCCAGGAATTAAATGATAATCAACGAATGTTTAACACTCCAATATTTTTATTGTAATCGAAATGGTTGAAATCATTTATTTTTCAATCAAATTGATGTATAGGTTACACTAGAATGAAACCCAGATGGATACTTTATTTTGGATTTTTATAAAATAACTATATATATATATATATATATATATATATATATATATATGTATATATATATATATGCTAATATATTCGGCGTTTTATCCACTCTAGGATTCGTCAGGCTTATGCGCGAATTCTGTGGTTGTTTCTCGTTTTTATATGGTCCTCTTCTGTTGAGGATTTTAGTTAGCCAATCAGCTTTCTAGTATCCACCGCGCCCCTTTCTATCAACCAATGGGCATGCATTTTATCGAACAAAGGATCTGTTTTAGATCTAGGTTGGTGGTTCGATAAAATTCATGCCCATTGGCTGATAGGAAGGGGCTCGGTGGATACTAGAATGCTGATTGGCTAACTAAAATCCTCAACAGAAGAGGACCATATAAAAACGAGAAACAACCACAGAATTCGCGCATAAGCCTGACGAATCCTAGAGTGGATGAAACGCCGAATATTCAGTGTAGCTTAATCGCCATATATATTTTATAAATTACTAACTAGCTCTACCTACGTATTGAGCACTTTTTAAGTAAATACTTAAAGTTTACGCATAAATCTATACTTTCGTATATTAATTTTTTGTGATTAAATGAAGTAGTTATATGTTAATATATATATATGTATAACTATGACTACTTCATTTTACTACATAAATTAATATATGAAAATATAATTTAATGCGTCCATTTCCAGTATTTACTTCAAAATGTTCAATACATAGGTAGAGCTAGGTAGTAAGTTATAAAAATATATACGGCAATTAAGCCACACAGAATATTCCACGTTTCATTCTCGTAAGAATTTTTCAGGCTTATGCAAAGATTGGTTTTTATATACGGACACGCTAGTGAATTTTTAGTTAACCAATCAGCTTCCTAGTTTCCACACACACACACACACACACACACACACACACACACACATATATATATATATATATATATATATATATATATATATATATATATATATAATGCCTATGATTAAAGTTTCAACTGCAAACGTCAAGTATCAGGATGCAATTATTTTTTAAACAAAATATTTATTTCGAATGAGTCCTAGTTATATCAAAGAACGTACCGTTGATTCTATATATCGGGTTGGTTGGTTGGTTGTTTTTGTTTTACGGCATATCAACCTTTTTCAGGTTATTTAATGCCGAATCTACTTATTTTGAGGAACGATTTTTAATGGAGTATACTTTTTTAAGTCAGATTCTATTTAACCCATAGTTGGGACCCTAACAGGTACTACCACTCCGGGTCAGAGTGGACCTGGGAGCAATGGCAATTAAAGGGTGGCGCCACACTCCCTAAGGTCTGCATATAGTTTTAGGTCATATCCAGGACCCTATATATCGGGATTTTCGTCTTGTGTGGTAATAAAAGTGTTCACATGCACTTATGATGTTAGGCTGTGTAAGATGTTGACTTTGGTCAAAATCTTCTGTAACTTCTTAAATCGTTTAATGTGATGATCGATTTTCTAAACTTATTGAAAAGATCCCGATGCAAACCTATCTAAGATCACTGCCAGGCATATAAGTGCCTTCCTGTGAAATTTCATAAAAATCGCCCCAGCTGTTTTCGAGTCCATACGGAACGAACTCACGTACACACACGCACAGTCTCACACACACAAAGTTACTTTTATACAATAATACAGGGTGTTCCAAAAGTCTTGGGCACATTTCAAGTCCTCATATCTGCTTAATGTGCCCAAGACATTTGGAACACCCTGTATATACACAGG